>NC_045989.1:11790027-12067527 GCF_010909765.2 Amblyraja radiata
ACATCCTTGTGAATCTTTTCTACACCCGCAAAAAGATGGAGTAACTCAGCGGGTCAGGCAGCATCTCTGGAGGAACGAAATAGGTGACGTTTCGGGTTGAGACCCTTCTTCAGACTCTAAGAAGGGTCTCGATCCGAAATGTCACTTATTCCTTTTCTCCAGAGATGCTGCCTGACCCACTGAGTTACTCCAGCGTTTTGCGTCTATCTTCGTTGTAAACCAGCATCTGCAGTTCCTTCCTACACCAGCGTAAACACATTCCTTCCTGTAGTGTGGTGGCCAGAACTACACACTATATTCCAAGCGCGCTCTCACCAATTCTAGCAGAAACCATCCAAAACAACCCAGAGCAGGAAGTTTGTGTAATATTGCATTGTCTAATCCACAGAGCAAGGGCTGCTGTTGTGCCCTACGTGTAACCTTGCTGAGAGCAGCTAACAGCACGGATTGGGAACTGACATTGCGATTAACTTTGCCTCCTCTACAGCAGCGGCGTCAGACAGGAATGCAGCCGGAGAAAGCACTTGTGTTTCCTAGATAGATGTTGGAATCAATTAGGAGTGAACCGAGGTCAGGTCTGACACGCTGCAGGGAAACTGCAGCGGGAGCAGGAGTAAACCCACTGAACCATCAGCAAAACAATGCTTCAGTAGTTATAACACCATTGAGAGTGGCCAAGAACTCTGACCTTACCCCGACAATGGAAGCAAGCGGCCACAATGTGAGACTTCAAAGGGTCTGCAGGGTTGGCAGGTGATTGAGTGACGGTAACTGGGGCGACTGATCCCCTACTGAGTCCATAACTGTCCGCCCGCCTTCTCACTGAGGGGCAGTGTGCATGGAGAAATGTGGGAGAACAAGAGAGGGTGTGAAAGGGGCAAAGAGGGAGGTAGAGACAGGAAGGGGACGAGAGAAATGGCTTGCATTTTTTAGTTTTGTTTATTATTGTCACGTGTACCAAGATACAGTGAAAAGCTTTTGTTAGTGTGCTATCCAGTCAAAAAAATACACTATACATGAATACATTCAAGTTGTCCACAATATCGTACTCAATATGGGTTACATTGTGATCAAGGCAGTTTGGTGCTATGGTGCCCTACAATCACGTCAATTCACTTCTTTCAAGGAGCCCTTTCACAAGGATGAACCACCTTCATTAAGTGTCAGGTCCACACTGCCCTCAGTTGCATTCGGCCCGTTGGAGAAAGCAGCCACGCTTGCCACAGATCACATAGTTTAGGAGTTTATGGATAACACCAGTGGCGGACTGGTCAGGGTGTCAGCTTGCCCGATGGCAAGTGGGCCCCTGATCAAGTGATAGCAAGTGATGGCAAGTGGGCCCCTGTTAAATGATAGCATTGTAGTTGTGGGTGGGCCCCCTTTGTCTCCTGGCAACCAATATTTTTAGGCCCAGTCCGCCACTGGATAACACATCTGCTCTTCAGGCAGTGGAATGGGTTATTCTACACCTGTCTAAGAGGAACTTCAGTCTAACATTCCATCCTTCAAGCCAGTGTGTGCTGGATTCCCCAAAGGCAACCTGAACCCTCAGCCATATGGGTCAATGGTGAGACTAGAGCTGCTGCTTAACACATAACATCTCCTACCCCACAATGTGTACGTTGCCTTAATGGGGCAGGACAACAGTAAGTTAAAACTGGGTTTTTGATTTCAAATTTAAGGCAATTGTTGATCCAATTTTATTGCTTCCACCATGGGTCAAATGTTGTTCAGGAAGGAACTGCAGATGCTGGTTTACACCAAAGTTGGACACAAAATGCTGGAGTAACTCAGCGGGGACAGGCGGCATCTCTGGAGAGAAGGAATGGGTGACGTTTCGGGTTGGGTCTGAAGAAGGGTCTTGACCATTTCTCCAATCCAGAGATGCAGCCTGTCCTGCTGAGTTACTCCAGCCTTATCAAGTCAAGTCAAGTTTAGTTTATTCGTCACATACGCATACGAGATGTGCAGTGAAATGAAAAGTGTCTGTCTGTGGGTCAAATGTTATTTGTTCCTGTTTGGTGAAGGAAGACAATGAACAGAAATGGAACAGACTCATTTGGAGCCTTCACTTAATGAAGAAGACACAAAGTGCTGGAGTCAAGGAGGCAGGCAGCATCTCAGGAGAACATCGATAGGCGACGTTTCAGGTCGGGACCCTTCTTGAGACCAACTTCACTTGTAAGTTCAAGTCACCGGTTTAGAGTAAGTACAATTTGATGTGCAGGAAGGAACTGCAGATATTGGTTTACACCGAAGATCGACACAAAGACTGGAGTAACTCAGCGGGACAGGCAGCATAAAATACAATACAATACAATACAATACAATTTATTTGTCATTTGAACCCCATTGAGGTTCAGACGAAATGTTGTTTCTGCAGTCATACACACAAGAAATAACCAAGACACAACACAATTTACACAAACATCCATCACAGCGCATCTCCTCCTCGCTGTGATGGAAGGCAAAGACTTATCTCTCCCCTGCACTTCCCATTCCCCTCCCGATGTCAGAGTCAGAGTCAAAGTCAAAGCCCCCGGCGGGCGATGGTAATTGTCCCGTGGCCATTAACGCCGCGCCGGGTGATGCAAGGCCACGCTCCGGGTCTTGGTGTTGGAGCCCCCGGCGGGCGCTAACAAGTCCCGCAGCCATTCCAAGCTGCGCGGGGTGGTGATGTAAGGCCCCACTCCAGGTACTCTTCAACCCCGCAACTCGGGCGGGTGAAGTCGCCGTTGCGGAAGCCCCGAAAAGCGGTCTCCCAGCAGGGACCAGCGGGCTCCCGGTGTTCCTGTCTGCCAGACCTGCGGTTGGAGCCTCCGAATCCCCGGGGTCGGGTCGCAGCCGAGCGCCACCACCGCTCCTCCCGCTCCGAACTCGGCCAGCTCCGCGATGGTGAGTAGGTCCGCAGGCTCCGTGACTGGAGCCCCAGGTCGTTCCTGCTGGAGGCCGCTCCACGGTGCTAGGCCCCAACGACAACGGAGACCCGACAGAGAAAAGGTCGGGTTCTCCGTGCAGGGGATAGATTTTTAAAGTTTCCCCCACCCCCCCGCCCCCCGCCCCCCACACACATACCCACACCCATACACAAAAAAAAAAACTCAGCGGGACAGGCGGCATCTTTGGAGAGAAGGAATGGGTGACGTTTTGGGTCGAGACCCTTCTTCAGACATTCAGACAATTTTATGTTTTCCCTGCAATACCTAAGACGTATAGAATATTGAAAGTATGGCAGTGTTATGGATAAATAATTCGATTAGCAGCCAGAGCTTTTATGTACTTATTAACATGGAAAATGTGTATATTGCAGAAATAGGAGCTGGAATTTAATAAGCCATGATCTTCTGACTGCAAAGTAGACTTGATAAGGCGGAACCACCTAGAATACAAGCTTTTATTTCATGTGATCTTATTTATTGATCAATTAACATCACAAAAGCAGATTTTCTGCTCACTGTCTGGCCCTTTAGACTTTAGACATCCAGGCCCTTCGGCCCACCAAGTCCGTGCCAACCAGCGATCACTCGTGCACTAGCACGATTGTACACACTAGGGACAATTTACAACTTTACCGAAGCCAATTAACCTACAAACCCGTACGTCTTTGGAATGTGGGAGGAAACCGGAGCATCCGGAGAAAACCCACGCGGTCACGGGGAGAATGTACAAACTCCGCACAGGCAGAACCTGCAGTCAGGATCGAACCCAGGTCTCTGGTGCTGTAAGGCAGCAACTCGACCACTGCGCCACCGTGCCGATGTACCTGTGGCTCAACGGAATTTCCCATATCTACTGTCGGCAGAGTTGAGGCCCATCGCACCCATCCTGTGCCTGCAATAGTCATGGATCATCATTGCTGGTGCTCATTTTTTAAATTCTGATTTATTGAATTAGATGGAGGAATTTAAACATTTTACTGCCTCGATACTCACCCAGCCACTAAACTGCTCTGTGCCTGGTCCGCAATCATCCCATCAAACCTGTACCGTAACATCAGCGGATTATGAAAAGATTAATTTAAATGCATGATTCTGCCTTCTAAAGGAAGGGAGTGGGATGGAGGTGAGGCGGGGGGGCGGGGGGGGGGGGGGGGGGGGGGGGGTGTTGAAAGAGGTTATTTAGTAAATTACTGAGTTAGCTCCTCAGTAAGCAGAAGCACTCCTCACAGACCGGCTCAAGGGCTGTCTGTCTACCCAATAAAACCACTGCCTCGTTTACCTCCCCCACCCTCCCCTCTTTTCTGCCTCCCCTTTCTACTGCAGACAGAGAGGGAAAAAAATACTTTAATGTCCCTTTCCTTGCAGCTAAAGGATAATTGCCTTGGCTTGACTCCACCATTGATATGAAAATAGGATTTGAATTATTCACTTCAGTTGAAAGGTTAGTTGAAGGTTATTACACAAAAATTGTTATTCATACATTTTTTCATGCTGCTGGATAACCTGACAGATTAAATTCGCTGGCTACATAATGACCCATTATAATGGACAATGGACGGAATAAGCTCCTGGGACTTTAGCTGAAAGAAGTGATATCTTTGAATTATTCATGTTTAACAGCAAGCCGAAACCAGCAGTGAAATCGCATTTTGAGGTTTCATTAGGATAGCAATGATTCTAATAGCTTTATAATAACTCATATTTCATCACAGCGGATGTAAGAGCATCATAAGCACTTTGTGTCGTTCACTCGCGGTTAGACAAGTGGCCCCAGTCGGCTGACCACACTAACATAACATGGAAATAATTACTCTCCAGCCTTATCTCTCTCCCTACCCCCTGCCCCCACCAGCGGCTGAGCTGCCACCACTCAATTTACGTCCTAACCTTAGTAAGTCACCCCGATTCTGCGTTATTGACTACGAGCCTGTCCGGGTCTTAATCCAGTAACACACTGCCACACACATAACTTAGAGGGAGTTAGTTTAACCACCGACTCCTCTCTCTGGTGGCTTTTCTGAAGGGAAAATGATGAGAATAAAATTGTTCTCGTTCCCTGACCAGGGAGAAGGCAATTAGACTTCTCTGTTTATAATTGGCCCTGTTAAGAAGGCTTGTGTGTTTTCTCCCTGAGGTAAACGATGGCTTCTGTTCATGCTGCATGGTTCATAGTGGAACATAGAAACATAGAAAATAGGTGCAGGAGGAGGCCATTCGGCCCTTCGAGCCAGCACCGCCATTCATTGTGATCATGACTGATCGTCCCCTATCAATAACCCGTGCCTGCCTTCTCCCCATATCCCTTGACTACACTAGCCCTAGAGCTCTATCTAACTCTCTCTTAAATCCATCCAGTGACTTGGCCTCCACTGCCCTCTGTGGCAGGGAATTCCATAAATTCACAACTCTCTGGGTGAAAAGGTTTTTTCTCACCTCAGTCTTAAATGACCTCCCCTTTATTCTAAGACTGTGGCCCCTGGTCCTGGACTCGCCCAACATTGGGAACGTAGGGCAGAGACCAGCACAGGATGGGCAGAGGCCCTTCGGCCCACAATATCTGTGCCGAACATGATGCCAAGATAAACAAACCTCATCTACCCACATATGAACCATATCCCTCCCTTCACCGAATATCCATGTTCCTATCTCAAAGCCTCTTAAACGGCACCATCTTACTGGCCTCCACTACCGCCTCCAGCCGCATGTTATAGACACCCACTGCCCTCTGTATAAAAAAAAAGTGGCGTACACATCTCCTTTGAACCTTTGAACCCATCTCATCTTATAGCCAGACCCTCTAGTCTTTGATATTCCCACCCAAGGAAAAGGGGTTATGGGGAGAAGGCAGGAGAATGGGGTTGAGAGGAGCCATGATTGAATGGCAGAGTAGACTTGATGGGCCAAATGGCCTAATTCTGCTCCTATAACCTATGAACTTATGAAAAAGGTGCTGACTGTCTACCCTATCTATCCCAATATTTTAAATGCAACCTCTCCCTTTCTCGGTGGTCTCCTCCAGCCCTATGTACCTCCGCCCTCAAACCCCTTGCCCCTGATACCTTCTCTGGTGCTGGCCTTTGAATATCCCTGTCTCCGCTGTTCCACCATGCACACACACCTGGACCCCACATTCTGGAATTCATTCCCCCAACCCCTCTGCCTCTCCCCTCCTTTAAACCCCCTCTGTTTGACCAATTATCTGTGCTTTTTATCTCCACATGTTGTTCGTGTTGAATTTTACTTGATGATGCCTCCTGTAAAGCATAGTCATAGTCATACAGTGTAGAGACAGGCCCTTCAGCCCAACTTGCCCATGCTGACCAATTCCTATGTCTCACATTCTCTCTCCCCTTCTTTCTGTTGCGCTCTCTCTCTCTCACTCTCTCTATGTCTCTGTCTCTCCCACTGTTCCCAACCGCCTCTCTCTCTCTCTCTCTCTCTCTCTCTCTCTCTCTACCTATTGAGGTACAACTCTTTGGGCGACTATTCACAACCATACAAGCAACATGTTACAGGGGTGATGCCTGTCTGGTCGTGAGCAGTTGCCCAAAGAGTCGTACCTTATTCTGGTCGCCGCTGGATTTTCAACGTTGAACATTTTCGGCGACCTGCTGCGACGATGACGGGCGCCAGCAAGTCCCCGAAAAAGTTGCGTAAGTGGGACAGGCCCTTTACACTCGCACATTTGATCTATCTCAGTAACAGCGAGGAAGGATTTGAAAGCACTGAGAAATATCGGTAGTAGCTTTTGTCTAAAGAAATCCCTAGATCAGAGGGCATCGGGGCAAAAGGTGGCAGTAAAGAGGTGGCACCTGATGTAGCCCAAAGAGACAATGGGAGAACACATTGAACACAGCAGGACCCATTGAGCACATCACAGAAATGCCAATAGACTCCAAGCTATAGGCAGGTTCTCTGTGTAATATTATGATGGCTTCTGTATAAATGTTGATAATCACTACGACAGCTGAAGTGTCAGCAGAAACATCTGTTGTTTCCCTCGGCTTGTCTTCCTAATTAATTAGTTTGTTTTCCGCCGACTTAAGAGACAACCGCAGTTAACTTGTCAAACTGTCCGACGATGTTAGGATTCAGAAGATTCCCGAACCGCGTCATCAAATCTTCCATTCAGTAACTGGGTGTAGGGTCTGTTCCCCTCTTCATCCCTCCCTTCATCCCCCACAAATCTTGCTAACTGGCCGCCGTAAATCGCCGTGAGTGTGCATGGAAACAGGCCCTTCTGCCCACCAAGCCCATGCCGACCATTGATCACCCATCCACGCCATTTGTGTGTTATTCCCCCCTCTGTAAGTTGCCAAAGGGTGAGCGGGGAGTGGATGTGAGAGTGGGATCACACAGAACTAATGTGAATGGGTGATCGATGGTCAGTGTGGACTCGAGGGGCCGAAGGGCCTGTTTCCATGCTGTATTTTTCAATCAGTCAACATAGGCCCTGCTCAGTGCCACCATCAGTGGTCAGCTCTCATCTCTCAGGTGGTGGGTTCAAGTCCTGCCGACTTCCTGGGGCTTGGACCTGATGCAGCTCTGAGGCGTATAAGCCTGAGGGGTCATGAAGACCAAGTGAAACATTCCCTCTCATGCAAAAGTGAATCCACCTTAGTCAGCTGAGCTGGCATCCATCTCCCAGCCTCCGCACCGGGAGTCATGATCGACTGGCCTTGGCCCACATCAGTAGGGCAGCGGACCTGTTCTAGCAGAAGCTCGGAGGCTGTGGGCCAAGCTTCAGGTACGGGTCCCGGGGGTTAGTGAGGGGTGAGGAGGTGCCAGCCCTGAAGAGGGTGGGCACTGGTGGTTGGGGGATAGTCTCACTGGGACAGAGCGAGTGGCCAGGGGCTGTAGAGTGAGGAGATGTTGGGTGGAGAACCTAAGGTAGTAATACTTGTGTGAAGCGGGGTGTGGGGCGACTGAGGGAGGTGGTTAGAGGCACAGTGTAAGGAGGCTTAAAGCAAGAAGTTCCTCATCTGTGTGCACCAAGCAGCAGAGCCTGGTCTCCAGTTGTCTTCGACCTCCTTGCCATTGGACTAAAACTTTGCTCCAAGCCCATGGAACAGCTGACATATAATGGCCGGCCCATGTTAGATGAATTCAAGCACAAGCCATCTCCCAGTTTAGCTTATTTAGAGATCCAGCATGAAACAGGCCCTTCTGCCCGCCAAGTCCACGTTGACCATTGATTACCCATTCACACTAGTTGTGTGTTATTCCCGCTCTGTAAATTACCGTGGGTGCGTGGGGAGTGGGATAAGTGTGAAGGGGTTAACAGTGGTCAGTGTTGACTCGATGGTCCAAAGGGCCTATTTCCATCAGTCAACGTGGGCTAGATGGGGAAGGGGTGCAGATCACCCGAGCAGATGCCAGCGAACCATTTGGGGTTTATGTCAATCCAGAGATTACATGGTTATCGAAACTAGCTTTTTATCATTTACATTTTAGATTTATTTAATGTGCTCTCCACTGAAATGCTTTTGGATGAGCAGGGGCTGAGAGAAGAGCGAGGCATAAATAACAGTCTTTCATTCCCTCCTCCTCTCTTTGGCCGCCCATTATAAACTGACCGTTCTGTTCTCAGCTGCTCTGGGTCATGGGTCATCCTCTGAGGCTAGAGGTCACCATTACATAGGAGAGACAAGATCAGACAACTGAAAGACACGGGAGCTCTCAGCAACATCATTGCTACGAGCAAGAGTAACACAACGGTGAGAATCAATAACTATGAATACGGGGTTTATATATCATAGACATCGAAATTGATTATTTATTTTCTCCAAGTGCGCTGTGTTTCTATTCTTTATAGAGAAGGATCGCAGGGCAAACCTGGACTTACTCCTGCCCCTGCACATACTGCAATGTTTGCAGGATTACAGGACTGAGATTATTGAATAAATACACATGAAAATAAGAAATAGGAGCAGGTCAGGAACAGGCCATTTTATTCCACAAACTAAAACATAAAATCTACATTTGCATTGGAAGGAACAGCGGATGTTGGCTTACACTGAAGATAGGCACACAATGCTGGAGTAATCAGCGGGTCAGGCAGCATCTCTGGAGAAAAGGAATAGGTGACGTTTCTTCAGAAGAAGGGTCTCAACCAGAAATGTCACCTATTCATATTCCCCAGCGATGCTGCCTGACCCGCTGAGTTACTCCAGCATTTTGTGTCTATCTAAAGTCTACATTTTCTGGCTTCCCAAAACCCAGGGTGCTTGATCCCCTCCCTATAAGTTGGGCACATCAAGGACTGTACGGGGTACTGATTTTGGTTGAGCAGCTATGATCATATTGAATGGCGGTGCTGGCTGGAAGGGCCGAATGGCCGGCGATTGCACCTATTTTCTATGTTTCTATGCTGGGATCTGGGGCAAACACAATGCTGGGGTCGGGAAGGACACAGCAGGGCAGGTAGCATCTGTGGAGACAGAGCAATAATCAACATTTTGGTTTGAGGACCTGCATCAGGACCAGTCGATGATTGGTGGCAAAGATCATGGGACTCCATGAAGATTTAATAATTAGATAATGTAGTTGGAACATTGACAAAAATATTAATATAAAATGCACATACCTTGTGAGGTGGTCCAGCTGAGAGGGATATTATACAATCCTTGACA
The DNA here is from genome assembly GCF_010909765.2 of Amblyraja radiata. Taxonomy (NCBI): domain Eukaryota; kingdom Metazoa; phylum Chordata; class Chondrichthyes; order Rajiformes; family Rajidae; genus Amblyraja; species Amblyraja radiata. Next base: position 11,799,599 of record NC_045989.1, read on the forward strand.
TAGAATGTACCTTTGTAGTGGAGCAGCATCTGTTGCCATCTGTTACTGATTGCTGGGGGCAGGGGGGGTGGGAGGTGAGTATTGTGTTTAAGAAGGATATCGACAGACATTTAAACAACAGGAATAGACACAAAATGCTGGAGTAACTCGTCGGGACAGGCAGCGTATCTGGTGAGAACGAGTGAGTGACATTTTGGGTCGAGACCCTTCTTCAGACCGAGAGTCAGGGGAGAGGGAGCCTAGAGATATGGGTAAGAGTAAGATCTGAAGAAGGGTCTCGACCCGAAACACCACCCATTCCTTCTCTCCAGAGATGCTGCCTGTCCCCTGAGTTACTCCAGCATGTTGTGTCTTGCTTCGGTGAAAACCAGCTTCTGCAGTTCCTTCCTGAACAACAAGGGAGTCTAGAAGGAAGGGGAGGGAGCAGGAGGATAAGATCAGCCATGATCTTATTTAATGACAGAACCGTCTGAAGGGGCTGAATGGCCTGCTCCTGCTAATGCTTCCTGTATTCTTATGAGAACAAGATAGCATCTTTACACCTCGTCACTGCCTTCATCCATAGCTCCCAGCTCAACTGCTTGAAAATCCATTCCTTCTCCAATATAATCAAAGCCTAAATTCAAAAGTAAGATTGAAACATATTCTTTGTGATATTTACAGTCACAAAGGAGTTATAACATCAGGGAGGATCCTTTAAGCTGTTCTTTATTTAAATTTCAATCCGATAGCAAACTGCAGGGTCAGTGACTATTCCAGAGGTGAAGCCGCAGATCTTAACATAAAAACTTTTTCTCTTCAAAGTCTCCCTTGACTCTTGGATATCCTGTGTTGAATTTTTTTCTTTGTTAAGTTCAAAAGCAGGATGTTATTTGTAAGGCAGGGTTTTCACTAGGACAACCCATCTCAGCTGAATGAAAACACTGAAATTATTCCATTTTTGTTAAAGGAACGAGTCTCACCATCAGTGGGTCGGATTTAAATGACTGTACCTTCAGCCTTACGTTCCATAAGCCCCCGTTAAGCCCTTCCTTTCGTGTGGGACAAAGCTGTACATTTTCAATCTGTGAGCTCATTAACCCGAGACACACCGACATGCATTGTTGTCCCCGTGTGAAGCATAACTGCTTGGCGGACTGTGCATGGAAGGGCCATGAGTCCACGATTCCATATCGTACAGAGTCTGAAGAAGGGTCCTGGCCTGGAACGTCACCAATCCATGTCCTCCAGAGATGCTCCCTGACACGCTGAGTTACTCCGGGACTTTGTGACCTTTTTTTCCAGCTGGAGACCACAGTGTGGGGAGGGAAGAGGTGGTCTTCCTTCATTTGTCCTTATTTTACCCACAATTTTAACCTCATCTCCAGCAAAAATAATGCTAGTTTATTGTTTAATTTATTGCACTGCAGTCTGCCTTGATTGAACAGAAGTCATGATAATATTAGTGTTGGATACCATGACTGACTGGGGCTTCCTGTCTTCAGCGAGTTCAGCATGTGTTATGTACAGAGAACAAGCATAGGATTTTAGACAAAAATGGTCAGGCTATTAATTCAATGACACTTCATTGTCACATGTGGAATGTTTGTTTTGCATACAACCTGCAAAAGTCATATAGCAGGATTGAAAGATACTGCATGGGAACAAGGCCCTTCGGCCCATTGAGTCCAAGTTGGCCATCGATCAACTAATTCTATGTTATTCCACTTTCTCATCCACGCCCTACAAACTAGGGGCAATTTACAGAGGCCAATTAGCTTCCAAAACAACATGTCTTTGGGATGTGGGAGGAGACCAGAGCACCCAGAGGAAACCCACGTGGTCACAGCGAGAACGTGCAGCCTCCACGTAGACAGTGCCTGTGATCAGGATTGAACGTGGGTCTCTGGCGCTGTGAGGCGACGGTTCTAGCAGCTGCACCACAGTGCCGCCCCTAAAGACTGATGACCTGAAGCTTGCTGCAGCCAATGCAGAGAGGAGGGCCGCAGTCTCAGGTCCTTCCACCACTGGTCACAAGGAGCTGGGTCCTGTGTAACGTGAAGTGTGTGCTTCTCAAGGAGGCCACAGGAGAGGCACTGATGTGTTGTACAGGGGATGCGTTAACTTAGGGCAGCACAGTGGCTCAGCTGGTTGAGCTGCCAGAGGGGCAGAGACCCGGGTTCGATCCTGACCTCAGGTGCTGTCTGTGTGGAATTTGTACATTCTCTCTGTGACCGCGTGGGTTTTCTCTGGGCGCTTCGGGTTCCTCCCACATCCCAAAGACATGCGGGTTTGTAGGTGAATTGGCCTCTGTAAATTGCCCCTAGTGTGAAGGGAATGGATGGGAAAGTGGGATGACATAGAACCATTGTGAACAGGAGATCGATGGTTGTGTGGACTCGGTGGGCCGAATGGCCTATTTCCCTGCTACATCTTTAAACTAAACTTGACAACACTATGAATGTGCAGCCTTGACAACATTATGAATACATAGACGAGAAGATACTAGAAACATAGAAATGTAAATAATAGGTGCAGGAGGAGGCCATTCGGCCCTTCGAGCTAGCACCGCCATTCATTGTGATTATGTCTGATCGTCCCCTATCAATAACCTGTGCTTACCTTCTCCCCATATCCCTTGACTCCACTAGCTCCTAGAGCTCTATCTAACTCTCTCTTAAATCCATCCAGTGACTTGGCCTCCACTGCCGTCTGTGGCAGGGAATTCCATAAATTCACAACTCTCTGGGTGAAAAAGTTTTTTTCTCACCTCAGTCTTAAATGGCCTCCCCTTTATTCTAAGACTGTGGCCCCTGGTTCTGGCCTCGCCCAACATTGGGAACATTTTTCCTGCATCTAGCTTGTCCAGTCCTTTAATAATTTTATATGTAAACGTAAACGTAAAGAAAGACACAAAATGCTGGAGTAACTCAGCGGGACAGTCAATATCTCTGGAGAGAAGGGAAGGGAATGGGTGACATTTTGGGTCGAGGCGTCACCTATACCTTCTCTCCAGAGATGCTGCCTGTCCCGCTGAGTTATTCCAGCTTTTTGTCGATCGTCAGTGTAATCCTGCCTCTGCAGTTACTCCCCACACATTGATTTATATTTCTTGTATACATTTTGTGAGAATGAAGTTTATTTTGGAAATTAATAAAAGATAAAGGAATCGCTACGAACATCTCAAGCATCTGCTGCTCGCACCATTGCCGTCGTTACTCAGATGCCAGTGAACTTGTCTCCTCGCCCCTAGATTGGGGTGAGACTAGGGTCAGAAATATTTCCTGTCTGCGAGAGAGAAAAACATCTTTGCCAGTTTATCTCATCTTAGCCCGGGGAAGTTTTGAGATGTTGTATTGTAATTGGTCTGTCTGTCTGCTCCAGCCCTGGAGGGAACTAAATACTTTCACTCAGGAAAAAAAATCAACTGAAGATATCTTTCACACATCTCAGCCAAACCCTGTGTGTCGACCAAAGGAATTTGGCCAAGGTTCTGGTCAAAATAATCTGTTGCAACATTACTTTGTGATGAAGTCGTTTCCTAGTGTCATTATAGCAGCCTCACAGGGGGCACGGTGGCTAATCCCACAGGCTGCACTCACTGTTATAAAGGGGAGATCAGATCAGAGAGGGAGGCACGTTGCAGCATCAGAGACCCGGGTTCGATCCCGACTACTGCTGCTGTCTGTACGGAGTTTGACCATCTCCCCGTGGTCTGCGTGGGGTTTTCTCTGAGATCTCCGGTTTCCTCCCACACTCCAAAGACGTACAGGTTTGGAAGTTAATTGGCGTGGTGATAAATGCAAAATTGTCCCTAGTGTGTGTAGGATAGGGGCCTGTTTCTGCGCTGTCCCTCTAAACTAAAAACGAGTCATTGATTTGCACAAAACACACAGCACAGTATGGTCCACCTTGTCCAGGTCAACTATTCGGGACCATCTCTCTGCCAATCCCATTTTCAGCTGCTCCCCCTCCTGCTCTCCCACTCTCATCGATCCTGGCTTTGATTGATCCTGTTACAAACCATTCTTTGTACCTTTCCATATCTCTGGTTTCCCTCTTCCCTGACTCTCAGTCTGAAGAATCGTCTCGACTCGGGACCCATTCCTTCTCTCCAGAGATGCTGCCTGACCCGCTGAGTTACTCCAGCACTTTTTGTCTACCTCCTTACACATTGTAGCCTTATGTGCCTTGTGGATTCAAATGTTTATCCAGAGATGAACACGGCGAGAGTCTCTGCCTCCACCACCCCCTCACGCAGTTTGATTCAGATATCAACCACCTTCTGCGTGAGAAAACTTTTTCCCAGATTCCTTCTAAACTTACCGCTACCCTGCACCTGTGTTGTGTAGTTTTAGACACTCTTCTGTGGTAAAGCGTTTCCTCCCAATCTATTTCCCTTATCGCTTTCAAGAGAGAGCTAGATAGGGCTCTTAAAAATAGCGGAGTCGTGGGATATGGGAGAAGGTGAGAACAGGGTACTGATTGGGGATGATCAGCCATGATCACATTGAAAGGCGGTGCTGGCTCGAAGGGCTGAATGGCCTCCTCCTGCACCTATTGTCTATTGTCATAATTGTATATATTGCCCCCATATTCTTTGCTTGGTGATGTTGATAAGAGGGGTAAATATCAGCCTGGGAGAACCCCTTTGGTGTCCTTCCTTGAGGTTATTTCCGTCCATCGAAGAGAGCAGATAAGACTTCACTTTAATACATACACTTTAATTGTGGGCGCAGCCCAGACCATCGCACAAACCAACCTCCCCATCCATTGACTCCATCTGCACTGCACGCTGTTATGCCACCAGCCTAATCAAGGACGAGTCTCTCCCTCTTCTCTCATCAGGCAAGAGGTACAGCAGAGTGAAAACACACACCTCCAGAATCAGGGACAGTTTCTTCAGGCAAGCAACTGGCACCAACAACTAGAGAGCAGTCCTGAGCTACAGTCTACCTCATTGAAGACTATTGGACTATCTTTATTCGAACTTTACTGGACCTTATTCCTTGTATCATGTGTCTGTACACCTTGGACGGGCTCGATTGTAATCATCTATAGTCTAGCATGCAACAAAAAGCTTTTTGCTGTGTCTCAGTATACGTGACAATGAACTAAACTAAACTATACTAACTAAACTGTCTCATTTGAAAGGCCCCAGACTTTAGCCCTGGGACTGCTGACTTGCAACGCTTTTTCATTGAAAGACATAAAATGCTGGAGTAACGCAGTGGGTCAGGCAGCATCCCCGGAGAACATGGACAGGCGATGTTTCAGGTCAGGACCCTTCTTCAGTCCTTTCCATTAATGGACACGCTGGTGTCAGGCCATTTGTTAATTTAAAATGTAAAATTGTTAATCAATGGTTTGGGAAACTAGGTTGTTATGGAGTCAAGTCAGAGTTCAGCTCTGATATTGAACGACTCAGTTCGATGGGCTAAATGAGCTCCTCCTGTTCTCAGGCAGCATGGATTAAAGATCACTCCAGATTCAATTCAAACAACACTCGACTATGTTTGTGCACAGGCAGTATCTTCCAGTCTCCCTGGAACATTCAGTCATTTCTGCTCAGTAATTGTTTATTCCCTGCTGACACCAGGGAAGCCATTAGTTCCCCAGCATGCTCCAGCAAATGTAGCATGAATGATCGTTTGCATAATTTGCATTCCTCCGCTCCCCTAATGGTCCTTTGACGGATTACATTGCCACTGAAAGAAAGAGGGGGACGTCATACATTCAAGGTGGTGACACCAAATGAGATGTGAAAGCGTGGCTGGCTGTAATTGTAGGCTGATTTAATGCCTGCCTTGTCTCTATGGAGTGTGGTTACATGGTCTTCAGTGAATTGAGAGGCTCCTTCTCGGTCATTGTTTCATCTGGGACTTCTGAGGAGCACGTCTGACAATAACACTGCAGGCAGACTGGGGAAACAGATCCAGACCTTTGTCATGGTGATCTGGCTCCAACCAAGTGGACGTGAGTGAGTGTGTGTGTGTGTGTGTGTGTGTGTGTGTGTGTGTGTGTGTGTGTGTGTGTGTGTGTGTGTGTGTGTGTGTGTGTGTGTGTGTGTGTGTGTGTGTGTGTGTGTGTCTGTGTGTGTGTGTGTGTGTGTGTGTATCTGTGTGTGTGTGTGTGTGTGTGTGTGTGTGTGTGTGTGTGTGTGATGTGTGTGTGTGATGTGTGTGTGTGGTCTGTGTGTGTGTGTGTGGTGTGTGTGTGTGTGTGTGTGTGTGCGTGTGTGTGTGTGTGTGTGATGTGTGTGTGTGTGTGTGTGTGTGTGTGTGTGTGTGTGTGTGTGTGTGTGTGTGTGTGTGTGTGTGTGTGTGTGATGTGTGTGTGTGTGTGTGTGTGTGTGTGTGTGTGTGTGTGTGATGTGTGTGTGTGTGTGATGTGTGTGTGTGTGTGTGATGTGTGTGTGTGTGTGTGATGTGTGTGTGTGTGTGTGTGATGTGTGTGTGTGTGTGTGTGTGTGTGTGCGCGTGCGCGGGTGTGTGATGTGTATGTCTGGGTGTGAGCGTGTACATTTCCATGTATGTGTTTTCTCTATCCTCATGCTTTAAAATATGTGTAAATATATGTGTGGTTACATGTGTTGAAAGGTGTGTGTATAACTGTGCATGCTTCAATAAATCAATGCATTTGTTAATGCGGGTCTGTGTTTATAGATAACTGTATGTAAATGAGCATATGATTGTGTGTGTGTGTAGTATGGATTTGTATATATAGATGTGTGTGGAAATCTTAGCGTGTTTGTGGCATCTAATGTGAGTGTACAAATGTGTCAATTTGATGATGATGATACTTTATTGTCTTTTGTCATTGGTACAGCGAAAGGTACGGTACAATGCGCATGGCGTGTATGTGTGTGCATTTTGATGTAGGTGTGTATGTGTGTATATATATATGCACACAAGCATGCACACTGTTATATATATTCACTTAATTCACATATAGTGTGCATGCTTGTGTGTATATATTGATGTACATATGGGTGTGTGTAGCAATGTATGCCTGGGCCTATGTGTGTGTGTGTGCAAATATGTGTGTCTATATTGATGTGTGTGCATCCGCGTGCACATGTGTATATCGATATAGTTATGGGTGTGTGGCGTGTGTGTGTGTCGATGTATGTAAGGGTGTGTACGCCCACGTGTGTGCGCGTACAGATGTGTACATATGTGTGTGTGCTTTGCTGAGACCGCAGGAATCGGTGCAGGAGTGAAACCTCACACACGCACCGGTCTCCCGCTGACTCCACTCGCCTATTGAACCCTCTCCTTTGGCAATCCTATTTTCCCTCTAATTTATAGGTCATGGCTGCCGATCAGAGTGTGCTCGACTTGCACTTAATTCCCATTCAGTGGTCAATGCGCAGGCTTGAAAGCTTGAAGAAAAGGCAGGCAATTAGTGTCCTGTTTCCTAGGAAACAATTCTCCTCACCATGTGAAAGAAGCCTCCACATGACTGGAATTGAATCGCTTTCCTCACGTAAAATGGTAACCAGAACATTACGTCACCAGCTCAATGCTTCATTGAAGTAACCAGATATTATCCCACAGGCCCATCAGCCCCTGATCTAATGAGGAATTGGCTGGGTGTGATTCTTCACCAATCTTGAAAGCCAAGTCCAAGCCATCCTGCTTTCTATTAAAGGGTGCTTCTCAGTGTTCTGTTATCTGCACATACATTGTATGTTAAAGACCACTCCGGACGTGATGTGAAGCTGATCAGAGTACTGCACTGGTAGACAAAAGTGCTGGAGAAACTCAGCGGGTGCAGCAGCATCTATGGAGCGAAGGAAATAGGCAACGTTTCGGGCCGAAACCCTTTGGGTTTCGGCCCCGAAACGTTGCCTATTTCCTTCGCTCCATAGTTGCTGCTGCACCCGCTGAGTTTCTCCAGCTACCCTCTATGGCGTGTGTGGGTTGCTGTGTTGCCCCCGACCGTGAATGCTATTTACTAGTGGTACGGTGTAACTGTAATATCTGCTACAGTCCAACCTGCACATTATTGATCAGTGCCACTGCCTGAGGTCACTTCCCACCAAAGATCTTATAGCAGAGCAAGATGGGTTACTCTCACGCAAACGTGTAGTACGCTCATGGGCGGATTCATGGGTGATTATAGGACTCATTTTAGCGACCAGTCCCCGCCATCTTGTTCCGCCATCTTGCTTCCGGCCAAAGATCGGATCTTTGTTTCCGCAGCAGGGAGAGGGAGTGTGGGGCCCGGGGCAGCGGGAGAGAGGCATAGGAGGGGGGGAGACATTGTAGTGTGGGGGCAGGCGAGGGAGTGCCGGGGGGGTGGGATAAGGCCTAGTGTGTGTGAAGTTGCGGGTAGGTTTACAATGTTTCTTATTTAATGTCCCTTGTCTAGTCTGAAATAAAGTTCATCATTGGATCAGAAGAAATATAATTGTGTGTGTTATATGATTCTATACATTTATATCACATTCATGTATGTGTGTTTATAAACATTTTATTCTTTAACAAGAATTAACAGAATTATGAATTAACAGAATTATGAATCTAATCCTATATCACACACAAAAACTTCCCCCGCAATGTCAATTACCCTGCGAGTCGGGTCGGTTCCGGTTACTACAAAATCAACTCAAACACTGCTTGTGAGCCATTTTAAAAGAAATGATTTAAAAAACATTAAAAAAGACAATTACCAGAGTCAAATTTTATTCTTGACCAGAAGTATGAACTGACAGAATTATGAATCTAACCCTATATCACACACACAAACTGTTGCCCCGCAACATTGATTACACTGCGAGTCGGGTCGGGTCAGGTAGGCTCGGTTACTAAAATGGGCGGGGGAAAAATGCCCAGGATCCCCTCCGTAGCGTACTACACGTCAGCCCATTGTATTTCGCAGGAGTAGCCCATCTTGCTCTGCTCTAAGATCTTTGCTTCCCACTTGGGAATCGGGACGAAGAAAAAAACAGTTTTGATCATAAAGAGGACAGAGTCTTTGAGCCTGAGTGCAGCGATTCCCACAGGTACCGTGAACTGGGCTCCGCACATCTGCGGAATATGTTATGATCAGGGTATGTGGCAGGCGGGAGCGATTAACTGACAAAGCTCCTTAGCAACAAATTAGAAAACACCCTTTGATTGGCATCAAAAAACCTTAAAAGAAAATCCAACAATATTTCGGGCTTGCGGTGAAGATGAACGATTGGAGTCCTTGACTATCGTGTCCCTGTGAAAGGACGTAGTGTTGAATATTTGCAAACAGATAAATGCCGGTTTGTGGCCTTTGCTCAAAGGGGGGGGGGGGGTCCAGACTGTTTCATCGTTGAGACTACCCAGAACTTGATTTCTGTGGAGAGCAGCGTTGCGATGAAATGCATCATCGGGCTGGTTCAGCTCAAAGATGAACGGTTCACTTCTCATGGCTGCTGAGATGGGTGTTGTTGTGCTTTTGCTTTAACTGTCTTCCTATTCAACAGCGTAGAGCCAAAAGCAACAGAGGGCTAAGTCCCCCCCCCAAGCTCGGAAATGATCCTTGGACCAACACTGGGCCGAGGTTTCTTTACGAATACATGGCAGAATTCCAGCCAGTCCGATTATTGGGATGGACCATTACATTGGTGGAGACCTGGACCTGTTCCCAAATATCCTCATCTCAATCTGTCCCTCTCTTTGCCTCACCCTCGAATCCACCTGGCCATTTGTCTCAGTCACTCCCTGCGAGTGGGAGATACAGATTCTCAAGAAGTTTGTTCTGATTTCCCAAATGGATCTCTTGGTGGTCACCTATTTTAATTTATTTTAGAGATACGGTGACGAAAAAAAACCCTTCAGCCCATCGAGTCCGCGCCGACCAGCGATCATTCCGTCGTATATACACTGGCGCCATCCTGCACACTAGGGTGAATGTCACTGTGACTTGTCAATGTGACAATATCGTTTCCATCCATTCATTCATTCATCCATTCATTCATTCATTCATTCATTCATTCATTCATTCATTCATTCATTCATTCATTCATTCATTCATTCATTCATTCATTTATTCATTCATTCAATTGGTCCTGGCCTTTTCCCACCTACAGCTCTTCAACCCACCCTCCCCCAACCCCCTGCTTTCAGTTTGGAGAAGAACCCCGACCCGAAATGTCACCCATCCTTTTTCTCCAGAGATGCTGTCTGACCCATTGAGTCCATCTCTGGCACACACCCGCATCCGCAGTTCCTTGTTTCAACTACCACTTGGACGTTGCCCTCCAACACAACCTGCCATTCCGACGTGGAGATATGTCACCGTTTCTTCACTGTCACGGCATCAAAATCCTGGGACCTGCTCTCTAACACCATTGTAGGAGCCATTTGCAATTGATATTGCCATTACAACCATTTTGGGTGAACTCATTCCTCGAGGACTGGCCACGGTTGAAGAAGGCGGCTCATCATCACCACCTTCTCAAGATAAAGAGGGACTGGCAATTAAATACTGCCGCTTGGTTTTTGAACAGGAGAAAACAGTGGGCAGGGGATTGGACAAACAGTGGGGACTATCAGCGGGGGGCATGGAAGAGGGTTTCAGCTCCCACCAGAAACTGCAGGAGGGGGCTGCAGTGATGTGGCATTCTGAAGTTGGAAGAAGGAAGTGATGGAGAGGATTTAAGCGCAGAATTTCAGCGCGGGGTCTAAATGAAACATAGAAAATAGGTGCAGGAGGAGGCCATTCGGCCCTTCGATCCAGCACCGCCATTCATTGCGATCATGGCTGATCGTCCCCTATCAATAACCCGTGCCTGCCTTCTCCCCATATCCCTTGACTCAAGATAGTGGGCCGGTCTTACTAGGGAGAGGGGGATTCCAGGCTGGTACCAGCTCCGCAGCTTTTGGGAAGGGGAAGATTGCGGCTCCTTTAAACAGTAAACCTGTTCTACCTTTTTACTAACAATGGAGACTTTGCATAGTATTTGTCTACGGTGCAGAAACTCTTGACTTGTGTGCAGACATTTGCATTAATTTGCAACGATAACATGCAAGGTAGTGGTGGTGTGGATAGATTTGCATGCATGGGCCAAGTTAAGCAGGGATTCTGTCATGCTCTGGAACAGCTATGCCCTATTGGCACTCAGCAACGGTGCAGGGAGAAGAAACACAAATGGAAGGCAGTCTGCAGTGAGCTAGCTTTTTTACAAGTAGTTCTCATCAAAACGTACGCGGATTATATTTACAATGCACCCAGGTGGAGATTCAACTCTAGAACCTAGACCTGTAAACAAAAGCCTAAAGTTAGACTCCAAAGCATTTCTGAAGCTCATAAGATCCCTCCCCTTAGATAAAACATTAAATAGTTTGCTCCCTTTTGATGGTGCAAGAGATGGTGCTATACTTCAGCACAGGAACATTAGTTCTGGGCCCTGGATTAGTGAAGTCTATGAAGATAAGACACAAAAAGCTGGAGTAACTCAGCAGGACAGGCAGCAGCATCTCTGGAGAGAAGGAATGGGCGACTTTCGTGTCGAGACCCTACATATGGTTCAACCAACAGATTCTCCGATGCATAAGACTACATACTTCAGCACAGACATTGTGGGCCGAAGGGGCTCTTCCTGTGCTGTACAGTTCTATGTCCTAATGCAGATGTTGGAATGTCTGTGTTATGTCCAATTCCCTCCATGGTCTCATCCTGCCCATGACCCTTACCTGATGCCTGACCTACAAAACACATGTGCTCAACCATTATAGGCCACTTATATTGAGAGTGACAGAAGATGAGTGGGCCTTGGTGGATGAATGATGCAAATGTGCCTGCTGATTACTCTTTGTAAGCAGTTAGTAGCTGATATCCCCACACTGCAGCAGAATGGAAATTGTGAGGTCAGTTTAAAAACCTCAGTGTGCTCTTGCAAATCGCTGCCAGGCATCAACTGTGTGCTCATTTGTTTATGAGCAGTTCATCACTGATGTGTATTATTAGTTTAGTTAAATTTAGAGATACAGCGTGGAAACAGGCCCTTCGGCCCACCGAGCCCGCTCCAACCAGCGATCCCCGCACATCAACGCCAGCCCACACACACAACTTACACTTATACCAAGCCAATTAACCTACAAACCTGAACCTCTTTGGAGTCTGGAAGGAAACCGAAGATCTCGGAGAAAATCCACGCAGGTCACGGGGAGAACGTACAAACTCCGTACAGACAGCACCTGTAGTGGGGATCGAACCCAGGTTTCCGCCGCTAGGTCTGTCCCACTTATGCGACCTTTACAAGCGACTGCCGGCACCTGTCATAGGTCACCAAAATTTTCAATCTTCAACAGCGGCAACCAGAAAGACGCTATGACTCTTTGGAGACCTCTCACCACCATAGGAGACCTCTCACCACCATACAGCCTATGGTCGTGAGAAGTCTCCAAAGAGTCGTAGCTTCTCTCTGGTTGCCGCTGAATTTTCAACACGTTGAACATTTTGGCGATCTATGACGTGTGCCGGCAGTCGCCTGTAAAGGTCGCGTAAGTGGGACAGGCCCTTAAGGCAGCAACTCTACCGCTGCACCACCGTGCCACCCTGTATTACTCAATCTCTCCCCGCCTGTCCTACCCAGCTCACACTGGACTCAGTGACACCCTATTACATTGGCGCTCAGTAGTGAGGTGGTCATCTCACAGTGCTGCGGGTTGGTTTAAGGGGTGACTTTACCCCTGACCGTGCTGGCCATGCTGAGAGGTCTCCGGCACCCAACCACATTTCCGAGCAATGACCTCAAACTGCTTTTGTGAATCTCCCTTTCTAATATATGTCAATGTGGGCCAGGTTAGGCTGTGTTCGAGGCTAATAACAGAAGGAGAAGAACATTTCAAAAATATTGATTAAATTGCATAAAGTGACAGCGGCTGTCTGAGTTAATGGCGTCATTAATTAAAGGTGAGGAAGGGGTTTGATGTTGGATTATTGACAGACCTTAGTGGCATCTGTCCTCCCTTCCCTTCCAGTTCTGTCCCGAGTATCTCACCATTGATTGAACGTTACAGGTCAGCCTGTTTCCTCCCCAACCTTTGATAAACCAAACTCTGTCCCTCTCGTCTGTGTCTCGAATCCTTTTCCTCGATTGCCCTTCCCCTTAAAGGCAGCACACTGGTACAGCAGGTGAGTTGCTGCCTTACAGCGCCAGAGTCCGGGGTTCGATCCTGACTGCAGGTGCTGTCTGTACGGAGTTTGTACGTTCTCCCTGTGACTGCGTGGGGTTTTCCCGGGTGCTCTGGTTTCCTCCTACATTCTAAAGACGTACAGGTTTGTAGGTTAATTGGTTTCGGTAAAGATTGTGAAATGACCCTAGTGTGATAGTGTGCATGGGGATCGCTGGTCGGCACGGACTCAGTGGGCCGAAGGGCCTGATCCGGAACAGTATTACTAAACTAAACTGTCCCTCAAGTGCCTCTCAGCCCCATTCTTTCCCAATCCCTCTCTCGTCACTTCCCCCCCCAAACCCTCATGCCACTCCAACCCACGTGCCCCACATTCACCCACTCATCCTCCTCCCAATCTCCCTCCATCACACCTCGGTTGGTCCTACACATCCACTCTTCCCCTCCTTGCCTCTCTGACATTCACACTCAGCCACTTCCACACTCCCCATCTCCTCCCTATGCCCTCTGTTCCTCCCCTCCCTCCCATCCACTCCTTATCCCGCCACTCCTTCACCACATGTTCCTCCCCCACAACAAACTCCACTATTCACTCAATCTTGCTTTTCTCTCCCTCCTCTTTCCCCTCCCCTCTCCCTTCCTCCCTCTCTCTCGTAAGTCCATAAGTTGTAGGAGCAGCATTAGGCCATTCGGCCCATCAACTCTATACTGCCATTCGATCGTGGCTGATCTATCTCTCACTCTCAGCCCCATTCTCCTGTCTTCTCCCCATAGCCCTTGACACCCATACTAATGAAGAGCCTATCAGTTCCCGCCTCTTCCCTCAATTACATCCACCAGCATTCACTCCCACCCCCCTCCTCTCACAATCCCCCCCCCACCCCCTGGACTAACCCCTCCCCACCTATCCACACTCGAGCATCTGGATCTGCTGCTGCCCAACATTCAGAGAATTGATCGCTCAAGATGTGACGAGGCAACTTTGAGTTAAACGGAGTTAATTATTCATGACACGGGTGTTTGTTGTGTGTGGATCTCCATCAATGACATTGATTAAAAGCTCAACAAGTTATTAAATATGCAGGAGCACTAGCAGGAAGGGGAGTGATTTGTAAAATTGTCCAGAGCAAGGACATTCAGTGGGGATGGGGCGAGGGGGGTCACAATTGAAGAGCTCAGACACAGATTGTAGATCGTCTTAATAATTTAGTAGCTCTTTGCTTAATTAACACTGCATGAGGATTCAAAATGGCAGAATAGAAAGAGTGAACATGAGGTAATATCACAGTAATCTTCGTGGAACACACAGGAGGCCAATTTGAATATGCATCATGACACACTAATGATATTTCACTGCTTTCAATTAAGTAAAATTACTTTTTAAGATGCAACCTAGCAATGTGGCATTAAATCTTTAGTCCTGAAGCACTTGAGTAGAGAAAGAAGAGATTGGAGGGAGAGAGACGGATGGAGGTGGCTGTAAGCCAGCAAGATAATAGACCAAGAAGCAAAAATTACCTGCAGATGACAGAAATCTGAAATAAAAACAAAGCATGCAGTATGCATCAATCTGTAGACTAACGGACAGGTATTCAGTTCTAGTATAGCCTCCAGGCCCTTGATTACTAAAGGAACACATTCCAAATGCCTTTTCATCTCGCCCAGTCTAGTGACGTCCTGCTTCCTTTAAGGATTTGTGGACATGGACCCTCTGTTCCTTCACATCACTCATTACCCTGCCACTGATTGTATCCCTAAATGCATGAGAACATGAGAACACAAGATAAAGTGGGATAGGAACAGGCCACTCGGCCCCTCCAGCCTCTCCCATCATCCAATATGATCAAAGGGAGACACAAAATGCTGCAGTAACTCAGCGGGTGAGGCAGCATCTCTGGAGAGAAGGAATGGGCGACGTTTCGGGTTGAGACCCTTCTTCAGACGGATTAATATGATCATACTGATGTCCCATCTACCTCATTAATCAGACTTTACTGCACTTCATCTTTCACTAAATGTCATAGCCTCCATACTGTATCTGTTGAACCTGTATCTGACGGCCTGGTTGTAATCGTGTATAGTTTTTTCGCTGACTGGATAGCAGCAGACAACAAAAGGCTTTTTACTGTATCTCAGTACACGTGACAATAATAATAGACTAACAACTAACTAACAACTAACCATGTGTCGGAAGGAACTGCAGATGCAGGTTTACATGGAAGATGGACACAAAATGCTGGAGTAACTCAGTGGGACAGGCAGCATCTCTGGAGTAAAGGACCTTTTCTGTTCTCCAGAGATGCTGCCTGACCCGCTGAGTTACAGCACTCAGCAATTTGTGTCTAGCGTAGGACACTTCTGGCAGTTGTCAGAGAGAAACACCCACATTTTGGATCGTGACCCTTCTTCAGGCTGAATAATTAAATGGCCTCAACTACTCCCCTCCTCTTACCTCACACTTACCTGCATTAAATCCAATTTTCGTCTTTTCTGTCTAATTGTCCAGTCCAGCTGCATCTTCCTGCAGTCCACAGTTTACCCTCTGACTGACTGGCGTATCACCTGCACTCTGTGTAATCATGCCCCTGCACTTAGCTTCATCACACTATCTGGACCACTCCGGTGTGGGAAGAGTGTCGAGCTCTTTGGAATCTCACTGGTGACCACCTTCAGCTACAAAATCAAACAGGAGCTGTACAGCTGACCAGGGTTGAGGGGAATAAAGGGACGGTCTTCAGGGTTGTCGAAGAGATTTCGCAAGGGAAGACCAGATCTCTCACGCGGAAGGATTCAGAGTTTTGGAGAAATGCCTGAAAGTTTTAAGTTCAAAGTGTTGTTGGACATCGTGGGTCAGGGAGCAATGAGATGAGAGGCAAACTGTGAGGACCCTGGTTGTGGATGTGATGTTGAAAGGTGCGTCACCTGCCCACAGTGCATAAGAGCGGCCACAATTTCTATTAGAAAAGGAGATGGATAGACATCAGAATGAAATGTGTTTTTCTGGCAGAGGGAGAGGTCAGGGGAGTGCGGCTGTCTGAACTGGGCAGGCATAGAGCTGGTGTTGACTCAAGGGGCAAAGGGCTTCTGTCCAAGCCAATGCTGTACTTGTCTTGGTAGGTCTAGAATGGACCAGGAGAAGGAAAGAGTGGGGGGGGGGGGGGATAGAGAGGGCAGAGGGGGGAGAGAGTGAGGGGAGAGGGAGTGGTCAAAGTGAGAAAGAGAGATGGGGAGTGAGCGGGGAAGGGGAAGAGACAGGAGAGAAAGGGAGAAGGAAAACGAGGAGAGACAGGTGGGGGGAGCGTAGAAATGGGGTGAGAGAGAGAGAGAGAGAGAGAGAGAGAGGAGAGGAAGTGAAAGGGGGGAGAGAGAAAGGGGGAGACAGAAAGATGGGGAGACAATTAGAGGGAGAGTGGGAGAGAAGAGGGAGATGAGGGGGTGAGGGGAGAAGAGAAAAGAAAGGGGAAAGTGGGAGAGTGGTAAGGAGAGGGTGAAGAGGGAAGGAGAGGGAGGGGAAGAGAGGGAGAGGGTGAGAGACAAATGACCGTTTCAACATTTACCACACTAGATGATATTGGTGAAAAACAAACACTGGCATTCCTTGTTGAGGCTTCTCCAAAGCAGAATAAGTGGATTTTATATTGGCATAATGATGTGTGTGTACGATAATCGTTAATTTTCTCTATAGCTCTGCATTACCAACCTCACGGCCCTCTGGAGATTCGCTTCATTTCTTCCCCAAATGCTGAGATGACATTGAACAAGCTCTTTGCTGATCAATAGTAAAACCTCACGTGGGTCTGCTCTGACCCAGAGACGGTGATGGAGCCTCCGAATTCACGGAGGGCAGACTCTGTGAGTAAGTACAATCTACAAATGTAAAAGGCCATTAAGCTGCGCACTTACCTAGAACCTTATCGCATCTGAGAGCTATTGCAAAGTGGTTGGCGGACAAGAGATTACTCTGAAGCACAGCGGTGGCGCTGGTGTTGAATAAAGTTGTCAAGTTGCCTGTGGAAAGGCACAGCTAAAACATAAATGACCACTCGATTTATTGTTTTCCAGAGAGGGCCATTGGTCAGGCTTTAAGTGTATTGTCTTGATAGTCACACGCGCTCTGGAGAATGTATATCCCAGGCTAGTGAATCTACCCCCAATCACACAAAGTGGCTGATCAACAAGTCCTGCGTTGGGTCCTAAACAAGTCCAGGACTGTGGCAGGACTCAGTGTCCAGACCTGGGTGACTGTACCCACAGTAACACAACTGTGTGGAAGGTATAATAATAATAATAATAATGGATGGGATTTATATAGCGCCTTTCTAATACTCAAGGCGCTTTACATCGCATTATTCATTCACTCCTCAGTCACACTCGGTGGTGGTAAGCTACTTCTGTAGCCACAGCTGCCCTGGGGCAGATTGACAGAAGCGTGGCTGCCATTCTGCGCCTACGGCCCCTCCGACCACCACCAATCACTCACACACATTCACACACAGGCAAAGGTGGGTGAAGTGTCTTGCCCAAGGACACAACGACAGTATGCACTCCAAGCGGGATTCGAACCGGCTACCTTCCGGTCGCCAGCCGAACACTTAGCCCATTGTGCCATCTGTCGTCCCGGTATGGACCCAGATCTTGGAGAGTAGCCAGTGACAAGGTTGTTGGAGTCACTACTGGGTGTTCATCAATCCGCAGTTGTTGTCAATGGTAGATGGGAGAAAGCAGTTGAAGATCAGCACGGTGGAGCAATGGTGGAGTTGCCATCTTCAGCGCTCACGGCGCCAGAGACACGGGTTCGACCCGACTACGGGTGTTGTCTGTACGGAGTTTGTACGCGCTCCCCGTGACCGCATGCTTCGGTTTCCTCCCACACTCTAAAGAGGTACAGGGTTGTAGGTTAATAGGCTTGGTATAAATGTAAATTGGCCCTCGTGTGTGTGGGATAATGTTAATGTGCGGGGATCGCTGGTCGGTGCAGACACGGTGGGCCGAAGGGCCTGTTGTTCCTAAGTTTCCTCCCCTTAACGGTCAGGCTGGTAAACCATTCTAAATAACCCTAACCACAACCCTATCTCAGCACCAATGCACTTGGAGTGATACAGCTGTATATATAGCACAGTGAAAGGCCATCAAGTCCCCAGTTAAACTAATCCCATTTTATGCTCCCCACATTCTCATCAACTCGGAGATTAATTGACTTCGGTCAAAAATAAAATGTGATTAGCCCTAGTGTGTAGGATAGTGCTAGGGTACGGGAAATTGCTGGTCGGCGCGGACTCGATGGGCCAAAGGGCCTGTTTCTTCGCTGTACCTCGAAGGTCTAAACTTTCCCCCAAGATTCTCCGGAGACAAGTCACATGTCCACGTCTTTGGGATGCGGGAGGAAAGCGGGGCATCTGGAGGAAACCCACGCGGTCACAGGGAGAAGGAGCAAACTCCATTGAGATGGTACTGGAGGTCAGCATGGGACACAGGTCACTGCGACTCTGAGCTCCACTGATGTGGGTCTGTCTCCTTGCTTTACAGTGGTGATCACACTGCTAGAGTCTTTCCTGGGCTGTAACGCAGTCCAGGGTCTCTGGTGTGGTGAAAGGTTGTAAATAGATGCAAGGCTGTCTTTCTCCTGTAGTTTACAGTAGACATCCACCTGCAGAGAATGGTGGTGGGCTGGGCACATAGTCCCCGCTCTGCCCGGGTCTCTCACACTCCGTGCTCTTACACTCTATCACCAGCATGGAGTGAGGGGGCTGTTAAGGAGACAAGGAACTGATTGACTGATTAAACATTCATGTTGCTGTCCAGAAGCAGTCGGCAGGGATTTGATCCACAGGAGCTGAGTCTGAATCTCCAAGCAATGCGGAGCCATGAATAAATTACATCAGATTGCAAAACAATTGCCATCAATGCAGGAATCTGCTGAGGCTCAGCTCCCAGCTCGTTAACTCCCCTACCATCGAGTCCACTGGGCTTTTAGCCTGTGTGTGCACTTAATACACTTGAACTATTGGTATGGGGTTTTTTATTGATCGATTTGAGTTTACGGTGAAAGTTTGTGTTTAGTTTATAGTCACGTGTACCGAGGTACAGTGAAAAGCCTTTGTTGCGTGCTAACCAGTCAGCGGAAAGACAATACATGATTACAATCGAGCCGCCCACAGTGTACAGATACATGATAATGGGAATAACGTGAATGACGTCTAGTGCAAGATAAAGCCAGTAAAGTTCCCGGGGAGGTTGCAGGTTGTTGCCGGAGGTTGCAGGTAGTGGAAGCAGGTAGGGAGACTGACAAAAACCTCCGGGAACCGCACGGAAACCTTGGGTGGGGCGCAAAGTCTCCGGAGGTTTCCGTTCAGGTTTCCTAAGTGGGACAGGGGCATAAGATGGTTCAGTTGCCTGATAACAGAGATACATGGACCGAGATACAATGACAAAGTTTGCCATCCAGGCAAATCATATCGTGCATAAGTACATCGGGTAGTGCAAAAGAACAAATAAACAAAGTGCAGATCCTATGTTTGCAATGTCGAAGGTTTAGTATAGTTTAGTTTAGAGATACGGTGTTGAGACAAGCCCTTCGGCCCATTGCCCACGCCGACCAGCGATCCCTGCACGCTAACAGTAACGCTATCCTACACACACTATAGGGACAATTTACAAGTACACAGAAGCCAATTAACCTACAAACCTGTACGTCGTTGAGCGTGAGAGGAAACCAGAGATCCCGGATAAAACCTACGGAGGTTGCAGGTGGTTGCCGGAGGTTGCAAGTAGTGGAAGCAGGTAGGGAGACTGACAAAAACCTCCGGGAACCGCACGGAAACCTTGGGTGGGGCGCAAAGTCTCCAGAGGATTCCTCCATTGCCAGAGTGAGCAACACCGGAAATTGGAGGAACAGCACCTCATATTCCGCTTGGGGAGTCTGCAGCCTGCGGCCATGAACATTGAATTCTCCCAATTTTGTTAGCCCTTGCTGTCTCCTCCCATCCCCCAGCCCTCGGGCTCCTCCTCCTCCTTTTTCCTTCCTTCTCCCCGCCACCCCCTATCAGTCTGAAGAAGGGTTTCGGCCCGAAACATTACATATTTCCTTCGCTCCATAGATGCTGCTGCACCCGCTGAGTTTCACCAGCATTTTTGTGTACCAGGGGCATAAAGGTGCAGGATTTGTGTAAGAGGGTGCTTAATGGCCAGCACGGGCTCAGTGGGCTAAAGAGGCCGTTTATGCGTGCTGGACGTTGCTTCTAAATCTATAATTCTTCATATTCTACCTCTCCACCAGCTTCCGAGTTGTACTCCCACCGTTGTAGTTGCTTACTGTACAATAACGAGCGCATTGACAAAGTAATTCATCTCTGCAATGTCCTCGGGGAGCTGGAATACACTGCAGAATTTGCAAATGGTTATTAGAACCGGCTTGCATGTCTACTGAGCCCAGAATGGAAGAAGTCAGAGTTACCCACTGTGGGATACAAAGGCAAGTTGAACCACCGAAACCATGGCGATAAGTCTTGAAAGACAACTAAGTAACAGTGGTATCGCCATGGGAACTAATCCCTGCAGATTATTCTCCATCAAATATGGTATCTACATTTTGTTATTGGCCTGCAACACAATTGAACTTTGCTTTCATGTTGCCTGTAAGATCAATAAAAAGCTGACTTAAGATGGATTGGGCCTAATGATTAAGCAGGCCTCGGTAATACTCTTAGCTCAGAGACTAAAACATGCAGGATTTAAGACAGAAACCTTTCATATGTTCGCAAAGCAGGGATGAGATTACCAAAGCTCATTTCCTGCACTATATTTGGCCCTCAGTTTTTCGGAAAGAAAATTGTTTTTTATTCTCTCTCAACATGTGTTTCAGTGATTAAAGAGACTTAGTCCACAAAGCTCGCAGAGAATAAATACGAGGGAAGATGTTTTACAACAACCAAAATAAGTCTGCTCTGATATCGAAGGCCTTTAATACTTTTCTTATTGGGTTTATCAGGAAGAAGAGGGATTGTTGCTGGCAAGATATTAATGATCAGCGGTGTCTAATCATGGATGATCTTTTCAGATCATGTGCGTATAGAATTAGAACCTTGATTTTAATTGCCCTCCTCACCCCTCCTCATTTAGTCTGTCCCTGGCAGGCGGGGGGGAAGTTAAAATGGGCGGAAGGTGAAGGAGAGGGGAGAAATAGATGCAAGTCCAGTTGGGGCACAGAGGAGGGGGAAGAGGGTATATGGGAGAAGAAGGAAGGGGGGCAGTGTTATGCAGTTGGGTGTATTTAGTTTGACAGTAAACAAGGTACAGTGAGAAGCTTTTGTTGCGTGCTATCCAGTCATGGTGGTGCAGCGGTAGAGTTGCTGCCTTACAGTGCCACCGGCCTGGGTTCGATCCTGACTACAGGTGCTGTCTGTATGGAGTTTGCACGTTCTCCCCGTGACCTGCGTGGGTTTCCCCCAGCATTTCCGGTTTCCTCCCACACTCCAAAGACCTGCAGGTTTGTAGATTAATTGGCTTGGTATCATTAGAACTTGTCCCCAGTGTGTAGGTTAGTGTTAATGTACGGGGATTGCTAGTCGGCACGGACCCGGAGGGCCGAAGGGCCTGCTTCCGTGCTGTATCTCTACACTAAACTATACATGGTTACAATCGAGCCATCCACAGTGTACAGATACCAACAACCCTCATTGTTGGACTGCTCCTGGGTCTTGGCATGGTGGCCATTCACAGTGGCTTGCCCGTACCAACCTTACTCCATACTAGGCTGTCTCTTGGAGAAGGAGCACACACTGTCTGCTGCCATCATAGGAGGCCTTCAGGGACTGTTTGGGCATGGCAGGGCTGGATGGTCAGAACACAAAGGAGAGCATTTTACATGTTGTTGTTATTGATGTACGGAGAGTTATTTTAAAGCGAAAGAAAAGAAACAACACCAAACGAAATAGGGAGCGAGGATTAAAACCCCAGATTAGACAGAATGAAGCTCCCACTACACAGCCCCATCACACGGGTCTGAAGAAGGGTCTCGACCCGAAACATCACCCATTCCTTCTCTCCAGAGACGCTGCCTGTCCCGCTGAGTTACTCCAGCTCTTTGTGTCTATCTTCAGTTTAAACCAGCATCTGCCGTTCCTTCTTACACACATTCCGGGCACACACACACAAACACAGAAAGAAACATGTTATAGGGTCATTCTCCACCTCTGAGGTTCATGTCATTGTCTTCAAAGGAACGACGTTATGAGGCAGAACTGATCGGACTAACATCCACTAACTACAGTATGTTTAGCACAAGTGAAATTTTCAGCATCAGTATCTTAAAATTGCATTCAGATTAGAGCTCTTCGGAGGAGATTTTCCCCGAGTTCCATCAAACACGATTTGAAAAGCTTATCAGAAGAAGAGTTAATGGCTTTCCATAGAGAAGACAAGGACTTAATGTAATTTTTGAATGTGGCACACATTGTCTGGTGTAAGTTATACCACGCAAATCGCTAAGAGGATTGGGCAGATTAGAGTGAAGCATAAATCAGGGTATATAAGTGGAATGACCAAGTCAGCTTGCGTATGAACAAGGGGACAGTTTGAACGCTTCGTTCTGTGCGGGGTTGGCTGGAAACAACATTCTTTAGACCTCGTGTCTGTCGGTAGCGGTGTAGATTTTTGTGCTTGCTGGAACGCTACAGAGAATGGATCGACTGGGCTTATATTCACTGGAATTTAGAGGGGTGAGATGGGGATCTTATAGAAACATATACAATTCTTAAGGGATTAGACAGGCTAGATGCAGGAAAAATGTTCCCCATGTTGGGGGAGTCCAGAACCAGGGGTCACAGTTTATGAAAAAGGGATAGACCATTTTGGACTGAGATGAGGAAGAACTTTTTCAGCCAGAGAGTTGTGAATCTGTGGAATTCTGTGCCACAAAAGGCAGTGGAGGCTAATTGACTGGATGTATTCAAGAGAGAGTTAGATATAGCTCTTAGGGCTAGTGGAATCAAGGGATATGGGGAGAAAACTGGACCGGGGTAATGACTCAGTCTCAGTCACAGAGGCCGACGTCAGGAAATCCTTCAGAGGGGTGAACCCCCGAAAAGCACCTGGACCTGATGGTATACCCGGTCGTGTTCTAAAAACCTGTGCGGACCAACTGGCTGGAGTTTTTACGGACATTTTCAACCTCTCACTACTGAGGTCTGAGGTTCCCACCTGCTTCAAAAGGGCATCAATTATTCCGGTGCCCAAGAAGAGTAAGGTGACGTGCCTCAATCACTACCGACCTGTGGCACTAACGCCGGTGGTGATGAGGTGCTTCGAGAGGTTGATCATGGCGAAAATCAACTCCTACCTCGACAAAAACCTGAACCCACTGCAGTTCGCGTACCGCCACAACAGATCAACGGTGGATGCGATCTCGCTGGCCCTCCACTCCACTCTGGACCACTTGGACAACAAATACTCATATGTCAGGCTGTTATTCATCGATTACAGCTCGGCATTTAATCCTATCATCCCCTCCAAGCTGGTTACCAAACTCGCAGAACTGGGTCTCTGCGCATCCCTCTGCAACTGGATCCTCGACTTCCTCATCCACTGACCACAGTCTGTTCGTATTGGTGGAAATGTGTCAGACTCGATAACAATCAGCACGGGAGCACCTCAAGGCTGCGTGCTCAACCCCCTGCTGTACTCACTCTATACTCATGACTGCGTAGCCAGTCATAGTGCGAACTCCGTCATCAAGTTCGCTGATGACACCACTGTCGTGGGACGTATCACTGATGGGGAAGAGTCCGAGTACAGAAGAGAGATCGAGCAACTGTCCATATGGTGCCAGCGCAATAACCTGGCCCTCAACACCAGCAAAACCAAGGAACTGATTGTGGACTTTGGAAGGAGTAGGATGGGGACCCACAGTCCCGTTTATATCAACGGGTCAATGGTTGAAAGGGTCAAGAGCTTCAAATTCCTGGGCGTGCACATCTCTGAAGATCTTTCCTGGTCCGAGAACACTGATGCAATTATCAAGAAAGCACATCAGCGCCTCTACTTTCTGAGAAGATTACGGAGAGTCGGTTTGTCAAGGAGGACTCTCTCTAACTTCTACAGGTGCACAGTGGAGAGCATGTTGACCGGTTGCATCGTGGCTTGGTTCGGCAACTTGAGCGCCTGGAGAGGAAGAGACTACAAAAAGTAGTAAACACTGCCCAGTCCATCATCGGCTCTGACCTTCCTTCCATCGAGGGGATTTATCGAAGTCGCTGCCTCAAAAAGGCTGGCAGTTTCATCAAAGACCCACAACATCCTGGCCACACACTCATCTCCCTGCTACCTTCAGGTAGAAGGTACAGGAGCCTGAAGACTGCAACAACCAGGTTCAGGAATAGCTACTTCCCCACAGCCATCAGGCTATTAAACCTGGCTCGGACAAAACTCTGACCATTAATAACCCATTATCTGTTATTTGCACTTTATCAGTTTATTTATTCATGTGTTTTGTAGTCAATGCCTATTATGTTCTGTGTGCTGAAGCAAAGCAAGAATTTCATTGTCCTATACAGGGACACATGACAATAAACTCTCTTGAACTTGAACTTGAACTTGATTCTGGATAATCAGGCATGAACATATTGGATGGTGGTGTTGGCTCGAGGGGCCGAATGGCCAACTCCTGCACCTATTTTCTATGTTTCTATGTAATATGTTGGAATGCGGACCATTCTATTCACTGGCTACTGGCATCAAGGGATATTTTTTAGGGGGTGATTGAAAGATTCTCGATCAGTACGGGTGTCAGGGGTTACGGGGAGAAGGCAGGAGAATGGGATTGAGAGGGAAAGATAGATCAGCCGTGATTGAATCGCAAGTAGACTTGATGGGCCGAATGGTCTAATCTGCTCCAACAACTAATGTACGCAGGAACTCCCCGGTGACTGAGGCTCCAAGGTCAAATCTGCCGCCAGTGTCCTCCTCTGGAGGCTGGACAGTTTGGGATTGAGACATGGAGCTCCAAGGAAGGAAATCTGGACACCCAGGCTAGAGACAGGGGCCAACTGTGGGAGATCGGGGAGGGTGGTAGGAGAGTTATTGTTTTACTTTTAGAGATGCAGCATGTAACAGGCCCTTCGGCCCACCGAGACCTCGCCGACCAGCGATCCCCGTACACTAGCCCCATCCTGCACACCAGGGACTATTTACAATCGCTACTGAAGCCAATTATGCTGCAGACCTGTACGTTAGTGATGTAAAACCATAAATTAATCTTTTGTTTCTTTTTTTTAAAAGAGGCTGGCGGATTGAGTCAAGGTCGGCCACGCACAAGTAAACCCAGCACATCAGGCAAGAGATTCACTGTCGAGGTGTCAATAGAGCCTCTGTAGTTGACACAAGCTGACCCTGAAGTCTGTTTACTGTTGCTGAGAATCACTCTGGCAGCCTCTGCACTATCTCAAATCAATAGATATGACATTGTTGGACACAAAGAGTTGCAGCTCGTGTTTATATACTGTCTCGTTTAGCCTTTGGGAAACTATGTTTGATGTTTGAAGGCACCACACTGTCAGATATTATAGAGCGGGTAAACACAGTGCCTGCTCTGAGCATAGACAAAGTATAGTAAATGATGACAGGTATAGATAGGGTAGACAATCAGAACCATTTTTCCCAGGGTGGAAACGTCCAACACTGGAAGGCAGAGCTATGAGGCGAGTGGGGGGGAATGTTTAATGGTTTTGTGGAGGATATGTGTTTTAGACAGAGTTGTGGGTGCCTGGAACACACTGTCAGGGGTAGTGGTGGTGGAGGCAGATATGATAGTAGCATTTGAGGCTTTTAGATAGGCACATGGAAGTATAGGGAATGGAGGTGCACTCAACTCAATTTATCCGTCTGAAGAAGGGTCTCGATCCGAAACGTCAACCATTCCTTCTCTCCACAGATGCTGCCTGTCCCGCTGAGTTACTCCATCTTATTGAGTCAACTTCTCTTCAACTTATCAAGTGTCCCTTCAACTCTGACGTTCCAGAGAACTTCTCATGCCTCAGCCCGAGGCCCTCAAACAGCAGTGTGCTGTGTGACCAGGTACACACACACACACACACACACGCACACGCACGCGCACACACACACGCACACGCACGCACGCACACATGCGCACGCACACGCACACGCACGCACACATGCGCGCGCACACACACACACACACACTGGGCCTCTACACTACACATACATACACACACACACACACACACACACACTGGGCCTGTACACTACACACACACGCACGCACGCACGCACGCACACACACACACTGGGCCTCTACACCACACACACACGCGCAAACACGCACATACACACACACACACACACACACTGGGCCTGTACACTACACACACACACACACGCACGCGCGCACACATACATACATACACGCACACGCGCACATGCACATGCACGCACACACATACACGCACACACGCACGCACACATACACGCACACACGCACGCACACACACACACGCACACGCACGCACATACACACACACACACACACTGGGCCTCTACACACACACACACACACACACACACACACACACACACACACACACACACACACACACACACACACACACACACACACACACACACACACACACACACACACACACACACACACACACACACACACAGGGCCTCTACACTACACACTCAGGTTGGTGCGTCACACTCTCATTTGATTTGCAAGTTCTGGATGACTATATTTCCCCCGAACAACTGTATTTATTCAAATACATTACCAATAACACTGTGGACAAAGGGACGGTTATCCTTGCATGTTATCAGTGCACTCGCTTTGTGTCGTCAGAGACTACACACAACTTGTGTCCCAATTTGCAAATTAACCAAACTGCCAGAGTGTAACATTTGATATTCGTCTCTCACTTGAATCCTGTGGAAAATCCCGCTTCCTGGTCACTATTAATTACACCTGGAATTAAGAACAATTATTTAGTTAAAAAGCACCTTTACCTCATTTCAAGAACAAGGACAATATTTGACACAAGCTAAGAAGGTTTATCAGGGTAATTTAGTTCAAGGGATAGGGAGGGGGTAAAGAGGACGAGAGAGAAAGGTGGGGAGGAAGAGATAGTTCGGGAGGAAACTTAAAACACAATGTAAAGCCATAAAATCATATGACATAGGAGCAAAATTAGACCATTCAGCCCTTCAAGTCTGCTCCGCCATTCAATCCTGTCTGATCTACTTTTCACTCAACACCATTCTCCTGCCCTTCTCCCCGCAACCTTTGATGCCCTTACTAATCAAGAACCCATCAATCTCCGCTTTAAATATACCCAATAACTTGGCCTCCACAGCCATCGGCAGTGAAGAATTTCACAAATTCACCACCCTCTGGCTAAAGAAATTCTTACTCATCTCAAATCTTTTATTCTGAGGCTGTGCCCTCTGGTCCTAGATTCTCCCACTAGTGGAAACATCTTGTGGCTGACAGTTGCTAGGGGATTAAACTCTAGGATGCGCAGGGGTCAGAATTAGAGGGCAGCAGACATCTCCAGGGCTCCCGGGCTGGTAGAGCATCCACTGGTAGTGGGACAGTCGACGTTTCAAAGATATGTGGGGGCATAACTCACAAGAGGTGCACCGAGTCTTGCAAAGGAAAATGGTTGGGTGAGTGGGCAAAAAGATGGGGGATAGAGTATAATGTGAGGCATTGTCAGATTATCAGCATTGACAAACAGTATTGTTTAAATGGAGAGAGGATCTGTGTTATGGAAGGATCCTGGTGACCTTGCTTTTGAAACACATCATTTTGAATATATGTTCATTTTGAGGACAGGCTCTATATGTATACACATGAGGGGATCGCTGGCTGGTGCGGACCCAGTGCGCTGGAAGGGCCTATTTCCATGTTGTATCTCTAAAGGGTGGTTTTGTGGCGCAGTGGTAGAGTTGCTGCCTTTCAGTGCCAATCCCCCGGGTTCGATCCTGACTACGGATGCTGTCTGTATGGAGTTTGTTGTTCTCTCCGTGACCCGCGTGGGTTTGTTCTCTGGGTACTCCGGTTTCCTCCCACACTCCAAAGACGTAACATATAACATATAACATATAACAAATTTTTTGACCCCAAAGTGCTTCACACAATTACTTCCATACAGACAGGCAAAGGTGGGTGAAGTGTCTTGCCCAAGGACACACACAGGCAAAGGTGGGTGAAGTGTCTTGCCCAAGGACACAACGACAGTATGCACTCCAAGCGGGATTCGAACCAGCTACCTTCCGGTTGCCAGCCGAACACTTAGCCTATTGTGCCATCTGTCGTCCCCAGACGTACAAGTTTGTAGGGTTAATTGGCTTGGTAATATTGGTATAATTGTAAATTGTCTTGATGTGTGTGTAGGATAGTGTTTGTGTGCGGGGATCGCTGGGAAGCGTGGACTCGGTGGGCCGAATGGCCTGTTTCCGCGCTGTAGCTCTAAAACTAAAAAAAAAGAATCATATACATAAGAAGACGCAGCAAGGGGATCCAGTGAATGGAGAAATACACAGGGTGTGTGGACTTCCCCAGAGAGGAACATGTACCATTTCTGTCTACAGTTATTCCAAATAACATTAAACACAACTTTGTCTAACCTCAAACAGACGTGCATGATAGCATCAAAGTCATTCCTTTGTAATAATATTCAAAGTGAATTTCAGCGGCCTTGCCACTTGGGCAGTTCAGTTTCCATAATATTTACATTGAGACCACAGGCAGTGGCAGTCTAGAATACAGGGGGTGTGTATGTCCCATGGAAACAAGATCCCACGACCAGGCAGGCCGAGGTGGGAGCTGTGTGTAACTTCCTGCATTTGTGGAGAGGGTTAAAGGATTATTTTAATATTCAAAGGACTTCAAGTAAAGAGTGGCCAGGAGCAAATATAATATGCAAAAAAAGAAACCTCGCTTGTCTCTGCCAATCTTCAATAATAATAATAATAGCTTTTCACACGCAGACAAAACATCCCAGGGTACTTCACACGAGCGCTACCAAACAAAATGCAACTCTAAAAGGCATGAGTGGCTATTAGAAGACAGACACAAAAAAAAATGGAGTAACTCAGTGGATCAGTCAGCATCAGAAATAGGTGACATTTCAGGTCGAGACTATTAGGATGGATGACGCCAAGATTGGCCAAGGATGTCAAGTCCAATCTCCAATAATAACAATAGCTTGTCCATGCCGACCAAGATGTCCCATCTACACCCATGTTTGGCCCATACCCCTCTAAAACCTCCTATCATGTACCTGTCCAAGTGTCTTTTAAATGCTGTTATAGTATCTGCCTCAACTATCTCCTCTGGCAGTTCATTCCAAATACCCATCACAATCTGAGTGAAAAAATTGCCCCTCAGATTCTTATTAAATCTTTCCCCTCTCACCTTAAACTTACACCCTCTGGTTCTTGTTTCACCTGCTCCGGTAAAAGTCTGTGCAGTCACCCTGTCTATCCCACTCATGATTTTGCAAACCTCTATAAGATCACCCCTCAGCATCCTGCACTCCTAGACCTGGGGAGGTCCAGAACAAGGGGTCACAGTTCAAGGATAAGGGGGAAATCTTTTAGGACCGAGATGAGAAAAACATTTTTCACGCAGAGAGTGGTGAATCTGTGGAATTCTCTACCACAGAAGGTATTGAGGCCAGTTCATTGGCTATATTTAAGAGGGAGTTAGATGTGGCCCTTGTGGCTAAAGGGATCGGGGGCACGGAGAGAAGGCAGGTACAGGATACTGAGTTGGATGATCAGCCATGATCATATTGAATGGTGGTGCAGGCTCGAAGGGCCGAATGGCCTACTCCAGCACCTATTTTCTATGTTTCTATGTTTCTAAATAAAGTCTGAGCTTGCTCATCCTCTATCTCTCGAGCTCAGGCCCTCGTGCCCTGGCAACATGTTTGTAGCAAAGACATGGGAGGAAGCCTGAACACTCAGGGTAAAGTCACCCAGTCACGGGGAGAATGTGCAAACTCCAGTCATATAGCACCCAAGGTCAGGATGGAGCCTGGGTCTCTGGAGCTGTGCGGCAGCAGCTTTAATAGCTGCATCTCTGAGCTTTGATAATCTTGCCGCTGAAGTGCTCGCCAAGGTTTTACTGTGTGAAAGGTGCTGTGTGAACACAGGTCCTTGTTGTAAAATGCAGCACAAGGCAGTGTTTACAGGCTGTGCCCTCGTACCAAGGATAAAAGGAAATGGATGAAGGAGGGAGTCTGCAATCCTTACACTATGCTCGTGATTAGTTGAATGATTGAGACTGATGGCTCCAAACAGTCTTCTCCCAGTATTCCTCCATAGCCTCTAATTTTTATTGATGGGTTGGCATGGCAACTAATATTCTGGTGGCCCATTCTAGGGGAAGCCTATCAGTCTCTCGCTCTCTTCACTGTCTGCCTTTAATAACACTTTGTAAGCTCAGAGCAGGTTCTGAAAGATGCCTCCTCGACTAATCTTTATCAAAATGCAACCGCCGATGCAATTAAATGCTTTGTAATGAATTAGTGTGGCACAAGGCCTTTTCAAAGCTGCCAGTCGAGGTTGTTTTGTGAGGCCTTCAGCATTTCCCTCCATTTCAAGCGGAGCCAGCTCCCGACCTGCAATTATGCTTCAAACAGCTGGAGTTCTTTGAGGTTCCACATTCCCCCCCCCACCCTGAAATCCGTTCAGGTTTCCTAAGTGGGACAGGGGCATAAGGCAGCAACTCTACCGCTGGACCACCGTGGCCACCCTAACTCCGTTACTCCAGCATTTTGTGTCTATCTTCGGTGTAAACCAGCATCTGCAGTTCCACCATGCACACTTTGTGTTGTGTAGTTAATATTGTAATGTAGGAAATGAGGCAGACAATTTATGCCCAAGAAAACGTCCACAAACTTTAATATCTAGATACTAGCCTAGCCATCCAGCACCTTATGATTGAGCTACTCGTCATCTATAGACAAAAGCTCTGCTGTATCTGACTCAAATATTCATTGCAGAGCCCTGAAGCGTTCAAAACTACAATCACTTTTTTAAATTAAAAATGATTTTAAAAAAAATTAAAAGTAGTCAGCTGGAAATAGTTTGAAACACATTTAAATACTGAAAATAAATATCTCCCTGAATTTAAATAGTTCAATTGGTGCATCTTATTCTGCTGAATAACTTACCTTCAAATGAGTGGCCTCGCACATTCAAGGTAGGAGAATGAGCAGTCTCCAAAACAACATGAACTCCAGCAAGGGTGGCACAGTGGTAAAGTTGCTGCCTTACAGCGCCAGAGACGTGGGTTCAATCCCGAATACGGGTGCTGTCTGTATGGAGTTTGCATGTCCTCCCTGGGACCGTGTGGGTTTTCTCCGGGTGTTCTGGTTTCCTCCCATACTCCAGAGACGTGCAGGTTTGGAGGTTAATTGGCTTCTGTATATTGTCCTTAGTTTGTAGGATAGAACTAGTGTACGGGCGATCGCTGGCCAGCATGGACTCGGTGGGCCGAAGGGCCTGTTGCCACGCTATATCTCTAAACTAAACTAAAATTAAACTCCTGCTCCATCACTCGACTCTAGTAGTAGTAACTCCAGCAAGGCTTGGCCAAATTATTTCGAATAATAATATTTAACATAGAATATATAACCTAGAACAGATATGTGCAGGATCAGGCCCTTCGGCCCACAATGTCTGTGCCGAACGTGATGCCTTGTTCAACTAATCTCCATATCCCTCCATTCTCTGCATACCCATGTGCCTATCTAAAAGTCTCTTAAGTGCCACTGTTGGATCTGCTTCCACCACCACCCCTGGCAGCAGGTTCCAGGCACCCACCACTTGCCGTTTACTAGCACTCCCAGGGGAAAACGTCAACGGTTTTTGCAACAGTGTGGGCAAAATGCAGGAGGTTGTATTTTGTAAGGATTGTATTTTGTACTGTGAGGAAGTATGAAATTCCCAGGCAGCTAATCTCCAATGAAAGACTGAAGATAATCAAGTCAAGTGGAGTTTATTCCCCGATGCACAAGTCCGGTCGGGTAAAGGTACAATGAAAATCTAGCTTGCTGCAGCTTCACACCACATAGACACAGACAACACCAACACATAATAAGATAGACACGAAAAGCTGGAGTAACTCAGCTGGTCAGACAGCGTCTCTGGAGAAAAGGAATAGGTGACGTTTCAGGTCGAGAATCTTCTTCATACTCAAATACATTAAAAAAAAACATAACGTACACAAATTATACAAGACAATGAAAGGGCTTCAGTCTGAAGAAGGGTTTCGGCCCGAAACGTTGCCTATTTCCTTCGCTCCATAGATGCTGCTGCACCCGCTGAGTTTCTCCAGCACTTTTGTCTACCTTCACATAAAACACTTGTGTGAAAACACAGATAGATAACAGGTCCATGCTAGTGCGAGAGGTGGCTTGTGGCTTGACATTGGAGCGGTAGGATTAGGATTGTGCTGGTCGGTTCAAGAACCAGATGCTTGCAGGACAGTAGCTGTTCCTGAACCTGGCGGTGTGGGGCATCGGGCTTCTGTACCTCTGGCCCGACCGTGACAACGAGGAGGAGGCACGTCCCGGATTGCGTGCAGGGGGCTACACGAGGAGATGAGAGAAGGAGCATTTTAACGCCTATTGTGCCACTGGGACATTCCATAGCCGGGAGCGCATGCTTTGAACAGCGGTCACATGGAGCAGTCACGGTTTGTGAATAACTGTGGTCATTCACGGCCGGGCGTAGTGAGGGAAATGCTTCTCGCAAAGTAAAACACGCTTGTTTCCCTGGGAATGAACAAGGCTGCTCTGTCACTGAGATTTTCATTTATAAAGCAAGGGATCAGGGCAAAGGAAATTACCCCAGCTTGCATGTCTGTTGCATGATAATTCCTTTCAGTAGCGGGGTCTGATCTTGTCTTTGCAGAGCCCTCGGCGTATCCATGTTTATGAAAACAACATCTATGTTGGGTTAAGGCCTCTAATCCTCCCGCATAATTATTGCTCCCTACAGACACACTGCAGCTAGCCAGCGAAGTTGACAGCATCAGATTAGGCACCAGAACTTCTCTTCCTCATCAAAGTGCTTCCTTATCTAACGTTGACTGGGGAAGCCGCAAACAGCCACCAAGTCTCGCTGTTCACATGGCCACCAGAGGGGGTGCAGGAATGGGACGTTGTTGGGAGGAGGTGGTGAGGGGAGCAGGGTGGTGGGGACACTGGGAGTGTGGGCTTCCTCATCCATCCGTGCTCTGGGCTGCAGATCCCCCGAGGCATTCACTCACAAGCACTGGGGAATTGGGAGGCTTTGGTGCCCGTGACACAGCCGCTGGCTCTTCCATTAACTTGTTGTAGGATGGAACTGCAGAAGCTGGTTTAAACCGGGGATAGACAAAAAAAAAGCTAGAATAACTCAGCGGGAGAGGCAGCATCTCTGGATTGAAGGAATGGGTGACGTTTTGCGTCGAGACCCTTCTTCAGGCTGTAAGGGGAGAGGGAGATACAGAGATAGCCTTTGTCTCGTTTTCACACCTTACATAGAAACATAGACATATAAAATAGGTGCAGGAGTAGGCCATTCGGCCCTTCGAGCCTGCACCGTCATTCAATATGATCATGGCTGATCATCCAACTCAGTATCCTGTACCTGCCTTCTCTCCATACCCCCTGAGCCTTTTAGCCACAAGGGCCACATCTAACTCCCTCTTAAATATAGCCAATGAACTGGCCTCAACTACCTTCTGTTGCAGAGAATTCCAGAGATTCACCACTCTCTCCCTCTCCCCTGACTCAGACTGAAGAAGGGTCTCAACCCGCAACGTCACCCATTCCTTCTCTCCGGGGATGCTGCCTGTCCCACTGAGTTACCCCGGCACTTTGTGTCTATCTTCCATTTACCTCTTCTTTCAGCAGGACTTTTGAACATCTGAGGAGGAAGCTTCGTTAAAATTGTCTGAAGGAAACGAAAACAAACGGAAAAATATCATCTTTTTCAATGTGATAAGATTGCATTTTTTAAATTTGCATTCTACGGCACTTTGTTGAACGATGAGTCTAGTGCGTTTTATTGTCATGTGCCCCAATCAGAACAATGGAATTCTTACATGCAGCAGCACCAGAGTATAAAAACATAGTACACTGTAAATAATACAATGCAAAAAAGTTCAGTCTATGTATAATATACACACATGTCTTATGTACATATGTGCATACATATATATACACACGTGTGTGTATATGTATGTATATATATAAATCTACACACGCACACACATATATACACACACACACACACATATATATGCATAGAAGGTAGACACAAAATGTTGGAGTAACTCAACCCGAAACGTCACCCGTTGAGTTACTCTAGCATTTTGTGTCTACCTTCGATTTAAACCAGTACTTTCCTACGTGTGTGTGTGTGTGTGTGTGTGTGTGTGTGTGTGTGTGTGTGTGTGTGTGTGTGTGTGTGTGTGTGTGTGTGTGTGTGTGTGTGTGTGTGTGTGTGTGTGTGTGTTTTACATATATATAATAATAATAATATAATAATATCTTTTATTGTCATTGCACGTCAGTGCAACGAGATTTAGTGTGCAGCTCCACTGATGTACAAGAAAGGTAAATAAATACAATACATAAATAAGCAAGCTGAATTGATTGACGTGACCATCTGAGGGAGACTGTCCAAAGGGGGTGGGTGGGGGGCACTCATTTGGGCCGGTTCAGAGCCGCTATAGCTCTTGGGATAAAACTGTTCCTGAGTCTGGAGGTTCGGGCGTAGAAGGCCTTGTAACGTCTGCCGGAGGGAAGTAGTTGAAACAGACCGTGGCAGGGGTGTGGTGAGCTGCAATTACATGCAAACACACATGTGCACACATAAAACGTACAAACAAACAATAACAGTGCAGAAAGACACAACCAACGCCTCCAAGTCTCTGTAGTTCAGAGCTCATTTGAAGGTCGTACTGTTTAATAGCCCGATGAAGATTACAACCTTCACGTCGTCCGCCCTGTTTCGACGAATGCAATCAACAAGGCGTGCACAATCAAATAAGATTAAATAGAACAAGTTGTCCTCCAATTTTAATCTGTGCACGCCCTAGGCAAGAAGAAGAAGAAGAGCCCGATGAACCACAGGTTATAGTAAAGCATTTTACAGGCAGTCAGAAGATTTCAGAGGGGAAACTTGCAGGGCTCACTTTGTTGCTGTTTGTGGTAACTTACCGTACACAAATAGCCCAGCACCTTTGAACAGTGACTACTCTTCATAAAGTATTTCCTAGGATCAAGGGATTTTTACAGCCATTTAATGGAAGGAGGCCATTCAGCTCATCAAATCATTGCCGGCTCCTGGTAACATAAACCCCATCTCTGGAGGGAAAGGACGGGTGACGTTTCAGGTCAGAACCGGTGAGTCGGTTTTAATGGTTGGGGGCACTCGGGAGAAACCCCCGTCCCTTCTTCCCAACCCAGCCATGGGGTTATTTCCATTCACCTGAGCCAACAGACAGCTCCTCGGGACAACACATCATTGGAAAAAAAACACCCCTCTGTTCAACCCTGAAGAGGATTATTCTAATGACTTTGATTAGGGGATATCTGAGTGATTTCACTCTCTGCCTCGCTATTGCTGTTTTGCCTTTAGTAATCTGCCCAAGAAAGGCAAGTACTCACTGGGGATTCGGGGGACAGTTTAAATAAACACAAGGAACAAATGAGCTCTGTGATGGAGCAGCGTGGCCTTAGTCTGTGGCCTTAATCACCATAGTCAAGCCTTTTCTCCCAATGTGAATGGGAGGCTAAATGCGCCTTCAAATCCAAACTTGTTGTTTTATGAAGGAATGGGCCCAAAGCCTTTTGGGTTTTTGAGATGCTAATGCAAGTGATTTTCTACCCTTTATGCGCGCTCGGTGAAATCGCATGTCACACTGGCCTTTGCTTGAATCAAATAGAGAATGTCTTGCCTTAATGAGAGCTTGCCCTGTCATTCACCCCCCTTCAATACTTAGTCGGTTTTATTATTCTACTTTCCTCTGCCCTCTTCGCCCTGTCTCTGTGTGTTTTTTTTTTCTGTTTCCAGAAGTACAGATGGTCTATTTTTTTTTTGTTTTGTGCGGTTGGCCGTTTTATATTTCACTTGCCGCCAAGTTCACTTTGGTGCCCGGACATTGAAAGCAGAGTCCGCTCATAGATTCGTGTTGCTTCTGTTGACGGGCGTTGCTAATTTTGCAGTCTCGTTAGGAGCCAAGCCACGAACTAATTCCCTTTGTTCTTGTTAAACGGCTGATCATAGAAAATGCAACTGGCGGCCACAAAGCCCTGCATTGTGATGGCCCGTCCTGTGGCATTTAGCACGGGTGCGCGTTGCGGGGAACGCGGTAGGTTTCAGGTAATACGTGGGGAGGAGGGGAGGGTGGGCTGCAGGTAAAGCGCGAGTCCAGTGGGGAGCAGGTAACGCGTGAGTCTGGGGCCGCAGGTAATGCGTGAGTTCGGGGAGTCCGAAGGGAAACAAAGGTCCTGTCTAAAATCCAAGCTCACAATAGCAAGTTCATTAAATACACACAACACACCAGGGAACAAATAATCATCGGAGGATCAAGAGTTCCTGAGGCCCTTGGCTTGGAATCACCTGATTCAGAGTGTGCATGAATGGAATAGAGAAGCACTTTGGAAACAAAAGGCAGATAGAAAGCAAAACGGCAATTTTCCGGATCGTTTGACTGTGTTCAAATAAGGCTTTTGTCTGCATTCTATTATGCTTAAGTCTGAGGTGGTTTTAGTATTGAGCCCTGGGCTTCTGGATGGTTTCATGTTTAGAATGCAGATCTATAATGCCTCCCCCGAGGGTCAATAATCTGCATTTCTTTCAGATGGGCACATTTTACTTCAAAAAAGAAAACTACGTTTGTGTAGCCTCCTAAACAAAGCTCGGTGTCACTAGGTTCTTCGGTGAGCATTATCGAGGGGGGAAAATAACTCAAATACACACACGGAGGTGTTAGGGGAGGCGAAGGAATGTTTGAAACATGAGGTAGATTTTTTGCAAGAGTCTTGCAAGTGGGAAAGGGGAAAATATTTATTTCAGGGGAAATTCCAGACCTCAGGATCGAGACAGGTAACAGGGAAGTCTCTGTGAAATGATGAAACCTATGGGTGACCCAGAGAGACAGGAACTGGAGGTGAGTTGAGTAGGTCACAAAGGAAGAGTAGAGACGGCAGTGGAAAAAAAAATCATGATATATTTATTTTTTTATTTTGCCTTTCTTTACCTCAAAGGATCCAAAATCTCCAAAAGGGGCGGCAAGGTGGCGCAGCGGTAGAGTTTGCTGCCTTGCAGCGCCAGAGACCCGGGTTCGATCCTGACTATGGGTATACAAAAATGTTGGAGAAACTCTGCGGGTGCAGCAGCATCTATGGAGCGACGGAAATAGGCAACGTTTCGGGCCGAAACCCTTCTTCAGACTAATGGGGGGTGGGGGAGCAGGGGGAAGAAAGGAAAAAGGAGGAGGAGGAGCCCGAGGGCTGAGGGAGAGATAGGAAAGGGAGGAGATAGCAAGGGTTAACAAAATTGGGAATGTTCATGCCCCCAGGATGCAGACTCTCTAACTGCCCCCCCCCCCCCTCTGTGAAAAATCTGTAACTGACCATGGGTGCTGTCTGTACGGAGTTAGAACATTCTCTCTCGTGACCCTCGAGGGTTTTCTCCGGGTGCTCCGGTTTCCTCCCACACTCCAAAGGACGTACAGGTTTGTAGGTTAAATAGCTCCGGTAAAATTGTAAATTGTCCTGAGTGTGAAGGATATTGCTAGTGTATGGGGATTGTTGGTCAGCACGGACTCAGTGGGCCGAAGGGCCTGTTTCCGCGCTGTATCCCTGAACTCAATTAAACAAAACTAAATCTCCTTACACCAGTTAAGTATTTTTTTTAGAGAAATAGTCAAATTGGTAAGACAGGGAGTAAAACACAAAGTACTGGGGTAACTCATCTATGGAGCGAGGGAAATAGGCAACGTTTTGGGACGAAACGTTGCTTATTTCCCTCGCTCCATAGATGCTGCCGCACTCGCTGAGTTTCTTCAGCATTTTTGTCTACCTTCGATTTTCCAGCATCTGCAGTTCCTTCTTAAACACTGGGGGAACTCAGCAGGTAAGGCAAGGGAAGAGGAGGTGGCAGGACATGGTCTGGCAAGCGATAGGTGGATACAGGTGAGGGGGGGGGGGGGGTTAATTGGCAGATGGGTGGACAAAAGCCGGAGAAGGAGTGAATCGTGAGGAGAGAAGAGGAGTGATTGAGTGAAATGTAAAGTTGTCCCACTTAGGAAACCTGAACGGAAACCTCTGGAGACTTTGCGCCCCACCCAAGGTTTCGGTGCAGTTCCCGGAGGTTGCAGGTGGTTGCCGGAGGTTGCAGGTAGTGGATGCAGGTAGGGAGACTGACAAAAACCTCTGGGAACCGCACGGAAACCTTGGGTGGGGCGCAAAGTCGCCAGAGGTTTCCGTTCAGGTTTCCTAAGTGGGACAGGGGCATAAGTGGGACAGGGGCAGGGGGAGGAACATAGATGGAGGGGCGGGATAGGATGAGAAATGTTTGAGCACCAGGGTGCAGTTTCTTACAGGTGAGGGGGGGGGGGGGGTTAATGGCAGAAGTTATACAGGTGTGGGAGGGGGGGGGGGGGGGTTACTTACATAGAAACATAGAAACATAGAAAATAGGTGCAGGAGTAGGCCATTCGGCCCTTCGAGCCTGCACCGCCATTCAATATGATCATGGCTGATCATCCAACTCAGTATCCTGTACCTGCCTTCTCTCCATACCCCCTGATCCCTTTAGCCACAAGGGCCACATCTAACTCCCTCTTAAATATAGCCAATGAACTGGCCTCAACTACCTTCTGTGGCAGAGAATTCCACAGATTCACCACTCTCTGTGTGAAAAATGTTTTCCTCATCTCGGTCCTAAAAGACTTCCCCCTTATCCTTAAACTGTGACCCCTTGTTCTGGACTTCCCCAACTTCGGGAACAATCTTCCTGCATCTAGCCTGTCCAACCCCTTAAGAATTTTGTAAGTTTCTATACTGGCAGAAGTTATACAGGTGAGGGTGGGGGGGGGGGGTGGTGTTGAACACCCGGTCCACATCCATTTCTCCACGGATACCGGGGTTGCAGGGAAGTAAAGGTTTTTGGATCCCAGCCTAGCCTGCCATTGTAATCGATCATCGCCGCTGTTTAAAGCAACCATTTCCGCCCGGGGCATCGGGTTCAGGCAGATAACGGGCTCGCTGGTATCGGGGGGAAAAACCTACTGAGCCCGGATGTTATTTGGTGTTTCTGAAAGTTGATATGGTTGCTTGGGTTTAAACTGCAATCAGACTGACGGTGGTAATTAAACGTGCTTGTCTGAGAAGTGCTGTCGTAAAGTTATCCATCCGCGGCTGAGCTATAAACACATTGTACAAGACCTCGGTGGCCTGTGTACACGGGGTGGATTATTGCACTGCATGCTTCATTGGCGGTGTGATTAAACTGTAGTGTAAGCACTCCTCATCAGTAACTTGCAGCAATTCTCGCTGCTACTTAATCCATTGTTGCTTCAGAGAACGATGCCACCTCGTAGCTCCATCCGGGGTGAAACATTAACTGAAACCTCCTAAACATTCAGGGGGAATCGTCTACACATTCACTTTCTGCTGGCTGCTCGGAGTTAACTCTTTCCTTCTGACCCATGACATGACTCTCAGCGGAGGTACACAAAAAAGCTGGAGAAACTCAGCGGGTGCAGCAGCATCTATGGAGCGAAGGAAATAGGCAACGTTTCGGGCCGAAACCCTTCTTCAGACTCTAAGCAGGTCAGGCAACATCTCTGGAGAAAAGGGATAGGTGACGTTTCGGGCGGAACCCTTCAGTCTGAAAGACTGAAGAAGGGTTTCGCCCCGAAAGGTCACCTATCCCTTTTCTCCAGAGATGTTGCCTGACAGAGAAGGCCAGAGAAAAGCAGAGCCGACAGCAGATGACATTGGGAAGGGTGGGGTCCATAATGGCCCATTGTTGGCTGGGGAATATGAGCTGACGACAGGAATACAAGGATGCGAACAGTGGAACGAGTAAGACGCCTAGGGTGGAGGGGTGGGGGTGGGAAGAAGTGAGAGTTAATAACACTTATGCCCCTGTCCCACTTAGGAAACCTGAACGGAAACCTCTGGAGACTTTGTGCCCCACCCAAGGTTTCCGTGCGGTTCCCGGAGGTTTTTGTCAGTCTCCCTACCTGCTTCCACTACCTGCAACCTCCGGCAACCACCTGCAACCTGTGGGAACTGCACGGAAACCTTGGGTGGGGCGCAAAGTCTCCAGAGGTCTCCGTTCAGGTTTCCTAAGTGGGACAGGGGCATTTATTGGAAAAGAGAGAAATCAACTGTTGGGTTGTAAGCTGCCCAAGGGAATTATGAGGTGCTGTTCCTCCATACGTAGGCATGGTAGAGCTATTTCCTTTGCACGGAGCAACTAGCCTTAAAGAATCGAAGGAATGAAATCTGAAAGCTTTGTCATCCAGCACAGCATGGACAATGGAAGTTGGATACATCCACAGTAAGGGCATCTTGGAGAGTGGGGAGCAGCATTGTCCATGAGTTCCCATCATGTTAGACACCCTGATAGACATGGTGTTTAAGAAGTAACTGTAGATGCTAGAAAATCGAAGGTAGACAAAAATGCTGGAGGAACTCAGCAGGTGAGGCAGCATCTGTGGAGCAAAGGAAATATGGATGCTGCCTCACACGCTGAGTTTCTCCAGCACTTTTGTCTTACCTGTAAGACATGGGCCTGGTCTGTTTGCTCTGCTCACTTGGGGGCAAATCCCCATCCTTCAAATCTACATATGTACCATTTTGTGTATCTGAAATATATCCTTTTTTAGGTAGCGACAACAAACCTGCACACAGATGTGGTCTCATGATGCCTATATAATTCCTTCTTCACTCTTGTACTCAAATCTTCTTGCAATAAAGTCCAATGTAGCACTTACCTTCCTCATTGTTTGCTATATCTGCACATTAATCTTCATGCACTGGGACACCCAGGTCTGTCTGAACACAACACCTTGCAGTCTCTCTCTCCACACTGTTCTTTCCGAAGTAGATCTGAGGGGAAGTTATGACTTTGTAAATGTTGCAGCAAGTCTCTAATATTCCTTTTCACAAACAAAATCTAATTGATTGGCAAAACTGTTGGGTTCAGGTGGACTCTAACCATACACATGGGCATATGCACACACACGCACACATACACACGACCACACACATACACATGCACACACGCTCACGCACACATACACACACACACATGCAGGCGCACAAACACATGCACACACACATATACATGACCACACACATACACACGCACACACACACATGCACACACGCTCACGCACACATGCACACACACGCACGCAAACACAGACATATGCACACACACACATACACATGCATGCACACACGCTCACGCACACATGTACATACACAGGCGCACAAACACATGCACACACACACACATAAGCACACACAGACATATGCACACACGCACACACAAAGTACAGATAGCTCTCGCACATGTACAGTGCAAATACCTACACACATATATTTGCACAAACACACACAGACACATGTGCAAGCATATACATACAGTGAAGATGTATCTCACACATACATGCATGCATACACATTCTAAAGAACACACACACAACATATATCCCTCACACATACACAAAGCACATACAACACTCTCACACATGCACTTGTGCATACACACCCTCTGCCACACAGAGAGCAGGACACTGGGCCTCACCAACAATGGGAAGCAGATACCCAATGAAATGCCAACAGTATTTTACACACGTATGCACACTCACTCTCGCGCACTTAGTCTAAAACAACAAAACCACACACGGGGCTAAACAAGACACACAAGGATTACAACAGAATTTTTTGTAGCTAATTTGGAATTAATAACCATAAAATTACACAATCACTTGCATTAAATGCATGACAACTTCTCTCTAATTACATTAGTTGTGTCATATAAGATCATATTATTAACATATATTAACATATATTAGCATAGATTTCAATACTTTATACATGCCATAATTAGCACTAATCAGGAAGGGTGCAGGCAAAGTAGAAATTCAGCCTGCATTGGAGGGAAGACATGGGAGTGTTTCTTTACTGAAGCTACACTACTGTTTGCCTTGATGTGAGTCACAGCTGAGCACATAGCAGATGGCAGAGAGAACCTCGGCTCAGGGAACCTATCCACAGCTCTGCTGGTAATGTGGTGGAGTTTCAATTTATTCCAAGCGCGCTAGTTAAAAATGGCTATGCAACGTTTCTCTATGTTTTCATTCTAAATGTTCACATAAATGGGAGAGTTATTTTGCATT
Source organism: Amblyraja radiata (assembly GCF_010909765.2). Classification (NCBI taxonomy): domain Eukaryota; kingdom Metazoa; phylum Chordata; class Chondrichthyes; order Rajiformes; family Rajidae; genus Amblyraja; species Amblyraja radiata. The sequence continues at coordinate 11,842,139 of NC_045989.1, forward strand.
GGAGAACAGGGTGTTTCTCTCCCAGGCCAATAGAAACACAGAAAATAGGTGCAGGAGTAGGCCATTCGGCCCCACGAGCCAGCACTTCCATTCAATATGATCATGGCTGATCATCCAAAATCAGTACCCTGTTCCTGTTTTCTCCACATATCCCTTGATTCTGATAGCCCTAAGAGCTTTATCTAACTATCTCTTGAAATCATCCAGTGAATTGGCCTCCACTGCCTTCAGTGGCAGATGACGTTTCAAGTCGGAACCCTTCTTCAGAAGAAGAATGGTTCTGAAGAAGGGTTCCAACCTGAAACATTATCTATTCCTTTTCTCCAGAGATGCTGCTTAACCCGCTGAGTTACTCCAGCATTATATGTCTGTCTTCAGTATAAACCAGCATCTGCAGTTCCTTCCTACACATTGTGCCAAAGATGTCCAGTTTTTGGTTCCCGTTCTTGTACCTCCTCGAATAGCCCAGCACTCACTCACCCTGTCCTTGTTTTCCTTGAGATATTTACTCTGTCACTTGTGAGAACTTCGCTGATGGTTAATGGAACACAAAGCCCCTTGCTGCCAGAGACCCACACTGCAAGTTCCCACCCTTGAAGACCAGGGCATTCATTTTGTTGGTGATGATGGGAATAAATATCGGCTGAGACACTGGGAGGATCTGGGGTGACATGGGGTCAGCTGTGTCCACTGCAGGGAAAGGCTTTGACTTAATGTCCAGAAGGGTCACCCTGTTGTTGCTTCACACCATCAGTATTGTACGGAAGCAGCAGCAGCCTGTGGGTAAGGTATTTAGTGGAGGTTTCACGATGGAGAAATTAAAATATATTTGGACAGGTACATGGATAGGAAAAGTTGAGATGGATATGGGACAAACGCAGGCAGGTGGGAAAAGTGCAGATGGAGCATCTTGGACGGCATGGGCAAGATGGGCCAAAGGGCCTGTTTCCGTGCTGTATGACTCAATTACTATTACAAAGCAATCAATAGATGCCTTGAGAAGCTGTGAAGACTTATGGGTGGGTGGAGGTTGCCATAGTGTACAAAGACTAGAATGGATCAACTGGGCAGAATGGCCACTTTATATCGAGTCATAGAATTACACAGTACAGAAACAGGCCATTCAGCTCAATTAGTCCACACTGACTATTAGGTACCCATTTCCCACTAATCCTGCACCATCCCATTTTTATTCTCTTCACATTCCCATCAATTCCTTCCAAATGACCAAAATCGTGGCTGGTGTTGTGCATCAAATCCACGTTCCCCACCTTCAGCACATCTCAGTCTTGGATATTCTGCCTGAGTGAGGGTCCACAGTCCCCAGGGATGGAGAATTCCACCTTCCCCCATGGGAGGATATCCCATTGATGGATGGCCCAAGCTGTGATGGTGTCCCTGGATCCCAGACATTACTCCAGCAGTCTCAACTATAAATCCCTCTCAGCAACTCCCAGCCTTCAAAGTCTTGTTCCTCTTAACTCTCAGCAGTACAGCATTGTCTTATTCAATCTACCCCTGAGCAGGCCCTCATCCCAGTGAACCCTCACTACATTGATGCCAAGGCAGGTTTATCCTTGTATTAGGTACTGAGTCCAATGCAATGCACAAAGCTCCACGCAAGGTCTCATCAAAGCCCTAACAATCTTAGCAAACTGCAAGTTGTTGTATGTTTTGCCTTCTCTGTCTGTTTCCAGACTCGATGAGTAACTATGGCCCACGCTGGAGCTCGTGTTATTAGTGAGGCCTGGAGTGTTGTGTACAGCAATGGGCTTCTTACATAAGGAATGACATGGATAATTGGGATGTGTAGGAAAGAAATGCCAATGCTGGTTTGTACTGAAGATAGACACAAAGTGCTGGAGCAACTCAGTGGGTCAGGCCGTATCTCTGGAGAAAAGGAATAGTTGACGTTCCGGGGTGGGCGGATGGTAAGTGGGGCTTGAAGATGGGTGGATGAGAAGGGGGAGGGTTACCTGAAATTAGAGAATTCAATGAACTAAAATAAGGGGTATAAAAAGAACGGATCACCTATTTAATGCAGATGAGCTGATTTGTTTTTCTCTCAAAGAATTGTAGGTCTTTGGAATTCTACCCCTCAAAGAAGAGTGGAAGCAGAGTTGTTGTATGTTTTGCCTTCTGTCTACTGTAAAATGTATTACAGTAGAAGTAGGCAGATTCTTGATAGCCAAAGGAGAGAAAAGGTTATCCCAGGCAGACAGGAATGTAGGAATGAGGATACAGCTGGATCAGCCATGATTTGATTAAATAATAAACTTGAGAGGTTTGTGTCCAACTCCTGCCCCTCATTTGTATGTTTGTATGTCAATCAAAATGTGTTGGATCATTGTTAGAGCAGATAGACGAGGGGTGGGGAACCTGTGGCCTTAAAGCCACATGCGGCCTTCTATGCCATTAAGTGCGGCCTTTTGAATTAATCCAAATTTTGTAGAACAAATCCTTTTATTTTTATTAATATATTTTTGTCTGTCTTTTATTATTTTTAATTTTAATCTTAAAATGAACGTATTTAAAATACCAAAAAGTAAAAGAAGATCAACTAAATAATTCTCCCCGACCGACAGCCACAATTAAAACATTAGTAAGTCATGAGGGCTATTTTAACAAAATAATGTACATTTTGAAGTATATCTAATTGAAGTTTCTTGGATGCGGCCTTATTAGATTACAGCTAACTTAATGAGGCATTCCAACATGGAAAGGTTCCCCACCCTTGAGATAGACAATCTGAAGAAAGGTCCTGACCCGAAACGTCACCTATCCTTTTCCACTAGTTGCCGCCTGACCCGCTGAGTTATTCCAGCACTTTGTGTTTATCTTTGGTATAAACCAGCATCTGCAGTTCTTTGTTCGTACATTGCGATCGCAGATTCACAATGATGTGGCCCCAACCCAACCCAACCCCTCCCCTCCCAGCTCACTCTACAATACATCCCCTTTGTATCCAACAAGGGACTTGCATATTTTTTTATTTCCTGCTTCTCCGTTTGTTTTGGAATCTATTTCATTGACACAACCAGCTTTTGTAAATGTTAAAATGTTTGATCCTGAGATGAGTCACTTTGTTTCTGGACTGGAAGCTTGATGGAGCTGATAGCACGGCAATTAGTGAGTGGTTGAGGTCACTGACAAAGAGGCATTTAAGGAGAAGCTGAATATGTATATCAGGAAGAAAGACATAGAAAGATGCATTGTAAACAAGTGGTTCTTGATTACGTAATATAATCAAAAACCACTTGGACCTGATTTAGTTTAGTTTAGAGATTTAGTTTAGTTTAGAGACACAGTATGGAAACAGGCCCTTTGGCCCACTGAGTCCATGCTGACAGTGATCACCCTGTATGCTAGCACTATCCTATACACTAGGAACAATTTATAATTCTTACCGAATCCAATTAACTCACAAACCTGTACATCTTTGGAATGTGGGAGAAAGCACATGCGGTCACGGGGAGAAGGTACAAACTCCATACAGACAGCACCCGTAGTCAGGATCGAACCTGGGTTGTTGGTGCTGTGAGGCAGCAACTCTACCGCTGCACCACTGTGCTGCCTTCATTTGGCAAAGTCCCTTTTAGAATCTCCTGCCCCATTATCACCTTTCCTGATATCAACTTATTTACCCAAATTTTGTTTCATAACCTCTTTCCTACACACTTTGGACCATCTGTGAAATCTACCTTTGGCTTCCAGCTGCTTCCAACATCTGCGTGTAGGAAGGAACTGCAGAGGCTGGTTTAAAGATAGACACAAAAAGCTGGAGTAATTCAGCGGGTCAGGCAGCATCTCCGGAGAAAAGGAGTAGGTGATGTTTCAGGTCGAGACCCTTCCTCCAGAGATGCTGTCTGACCTGCTGAGTTACTCCAGCTTTTTGTGTCTATGTTACCTCTATGTGTTCCTTTTGGGGACATTGTCCACACTTGGAGCATCATTACTGAGGTGAGTGCTGGGATAGGCAGAGGTGGATAGATTCTTGATTAGTACGGGTGTCAGAGATTATGGGGAGAAGGCAGGAGAATGGGGTTAGGAGGGAGAGATAGATCAGCCATGATTGAATGGCAGAGTAGACTTGATGGGCCGAATGGCCTAATTCTACTCCTTTCACTTATGATCTTATGACCTACTTCATCGCACCCTAACCCGTGGATACCCTCGAAACACTTGTCCACATTAGCATCACTGCATGAGGACAGGATGCTGCCAGTGTGTATTAGCTGACTATGGCTGTCCCCGCTGCCATCTACACAATGGTTGGACAGTTTCCCAGTGAGATGGCCTGTTGCCTGCAATTGTCGATGAATAAAAGGCCCTGCACATTCACAGATTACACAAAGCAAACTCTTTGGGCCAATAATTCCTCTCCGAGTCAGCTAATTAAACTGGCATTTTCATTATGCCTCACATATTACACTTCCATTCTCTTTAAGACAACTCATTGGCAGAACTTGCACTCCAAACAAAATAGAAATCATAACACAATGTATCTGCAGACGGGATAGGATAAAAATAAGGAGATTCTAACTTTTTTACAGCATCTATCACATCCCTCATCAAAATCACTCATGAACAGTGAATTGCCATCACTCACCTAATAATCACGACATGTCGCAGAGTAAGATCCCATCAATGATAACAGGATGAAGGTACATTTTGATGCCAAATGCAAACTGGAAAAACATCACCTCATATTCCACTTGGGTGGACTACAACTCGACAGCATGAACACTGATGTGTAGGAGGAAACTGCAGATGCTGGTTTAATCTGAAGATAAACACAAAAGGCTTGAGTAACTCAGCGGGTCAGGCAGCATCTCTGGAGAAAAGGAATAGGTGACGTTTCGGGTCTTCGGACCTGACTTGCTGAGTTTTTCCAACTTTTTCTGTTTCTCCATGAACACTGAATTCTCCAATTCTACATCACCTGTATTATCTCTATCCCCCCTCTCTCTGCTTCTATCTACACCAGATGCCTCACACACACTTCCCATCTTACCTGGCTCACTATCACTAGGGTGGTTCAGGAGTTAGCCTCAATGCCTCACCATCTCGCAAATGATCCTTAAACGGGGCTGTCCCACTTGGGCGAGTTTAGAAGAGTTTAGGAGGGTTTGAAAAGGTGTCATGTTGAAGACCTCCTTCGACTATGTTGAAGACCTCCTTCAACCTCCTTCGACTATGTTGAAGACTAGCTTCGACTAGCTTCGGGAAAATTGGACACCGATTAGTGGAGAGTGAAGACGACCTCCTTCGATCTCCTTCGACCTCCCTTCGACTATGTTGAAGACTATCTACGACTACCTTCGACTACCTTCGATTACCTACGAATAACATGCCGACCTACTACGACCTACTTCGACTAAACTTACGAGTAAAAAAAATATCGATTTTTTTCCATGGCGTCCTTTTTTTACTCACGAGCATTTTTCAGCATGTTGAAAAATATGCCACGACCTAGCTGAGGCCTCGAGTAAGCGGGGACCACTCTCGAGCATGAAGGAGAATTACAAAGACCTCCTAGGACCTCGTGTCGAACATGCTGCGAGTATGAGTCGAGGGCAAACTCTTCTGAACTCGCGGCTTAGGTCGCTGCAGTGGGACAGCCCCTTTACATTTCCTGTGCTTGCCTCTCCTCTAACCCATTCCTGCTTTTTTCCCATATCCCTTGACTCCACTAGATTTAAGAGCTCTATACAACACTCTCTTGAAAGCATACAGAGAATTGGCCTCCACTGCCTTCTGAGGCAGAGAATTCAACAGATTCACAACACTCTGTGTGAAAAAGTTTGTCCTCATCTCCTTTCTAAATGGCCTACCCCTTATTCTTAAACTGTGGCCCCTGCTTCTGGACTCCCCCAACATCGGGAACATGTTTCCTGCGTCTAGCGTGTCCAAACCCTTAATAATCTTATATGTTTCAATAAGATATCCTCTCATCCTTCTAAATTCCAAAGTATACAAGTCCAGCCGCTCCATTCTATCAACATATGACAGTCCCGCCATCCCGGGAATTAACCTCGTGAACCAGAGGTATCACTTTCTTTTGAGGGAGAAAACTTCAAAGATTCACAGCCCTCTCTGGAAGGAAAGTCCTCCCCATCTCAATCCAAAATGGATGCCCTTGATTCCAGATTCCAGCAGGAGGACTCAGCATCTTGGTGCCCACACCATCTACGCCTTCAAGAGTTTAGGCTCGGGTTTAGATTTATTATTGTCAGAGATACAGTGAAAAGATTTGCTTTGCATGATACCCAAGCAGATCAGATGCAGTACATACCATGGTCAGGTCAAGAGTATTTTATTTCAAATTGACCGACACCAAACAATGAAACAAGAGGTTTGTAAACACAGTACTCAATACATAATACAATGAACAAACGGGGGAAAAAATACAAGAAATATATATATATATATAATTAAAAAAACAAAAACAGAACCTGGCCCCTAGTGCAACCAAGGCTATTCCTAGATTGTAGTCCAGATCGGCTTGTAGTGTTCAATAGCCTGATGGTTGTTGGGAAGAAGTTGTTCCTGAACTTGGACCTCACAGTTTTCAGGCTCCTGTACCTTCTTCCCGAAGGCAGGAGTGAAATGAAATTGTGGCCAGGCTGGTGTGGGTCCTTGATGCTTCTGGCTGTCTTTTTGAAACAGATCCTTTCGATGGTGGGGAGGTCAGTACCCGTGATGGACTTGGCAGCTTTCATAGATACAAACCAGTCAAACTCAAGGCCAGTAGATAGAGGGGATAGTGCAGAATAGTTCACGGCAATGTAGTGTATCAGTTGCATCGACAAAGTCCAATGTCCACGATGAGATAGAGGTGAACTGGGCAGTAACATATCTTTTGGAAGGACCGTTCAGAAGCCTTGTAACAGAGGGAAAGAAAGAGCTGGAGTAACTCAACGGGACAGGAGGCATCTCTGGAGAGAAGGAATGGGTGATGTTTCGGGTCGAGAGCCTTCTTCAGATCTGCAGTTCCTTCTTACACAACAGAGGGGAAGAAGCTGTTTCCCGAGTCTGGTGGTGTGGGCTTTCAAGTTTTGCACATTTCAATGAGATCATGGAAAGTCCAGAAGAGGGAGTGTTGTTTTTGGAGCAGGACTCGGAGCCGGCCCATGCATGAGCGTGCTGTTGTGATGAAACAGGACCTGGAGAGCGAACAGCTGCCAGTACTTGAAGACAGCATCTCCCGCAGTCAATGCACTCCGGAGGACAACCAAGCCGGCTGACAGGTTGCCAGGCGGCCGGGGGGAGAGCAGAACAAGGGCGAGGGTTCTTCCAACGGCAACGCTACAACCTCGCCGCCGATCCAAGGTGGTTGGCATCGGGAAAGATGCTTCCTGTTATAGTGCGCTCAATCCAAACAGGCAACTTCTCATTCATTATAACTTAATTATGGTAATTAAAACTGGTGGGACCATAGTAATGGAACAGATGAACAGGAGCCGCGCCAATGTAATTTACACAGGGAGGCTTCAGACACTGAGAGCGGCAGCTGATGAAGCTGCTAAACTCCTACAGCCATCTGCTCCTCCACGCCGGTTCTGGAGTAAGGGGAGTGGATGCCACAGTCACAGAGCGGCTGCAAGATAAGAAGGGGAGCCAGTAAACCTTGCTCAGCTGCCGCTGATGAATTAGTTATGTTCAGTACCTTCTGATGGAGGCCACGTAATGTGACAGACTACAGGATGTGGGGAATATATCATTCCAACCGCACGCAGCAAATAACTCCAGCCTTCAAAGAATGCCTCACTTCACCATCACTTTGATCTCACGTCCCCCGGTCTTTCATGCCTCGCTGGTTGTCCTGGAAAACACACACACACACACACACACCCACACACAATGCTGGAGTCACTCAGCGGGACGGGCAGCGTCTCTGGAGAGAAGGGATGAATGGGTGACGTTTCGGGTCGAGACCCTTCTTCAGACCCGAAACGTCCCACCCAGAGATGCTGCCTGTCCCGCTGAGTTACTCCAGCATTTTGTGTCTATCTTCGGTGTAAACCAGCATCTGTAGTTCCTTCCTTCAGTCTGGGCCTGGGCTGGTAACGGAGGCAAAGATCAGAAGATCAGAAGATCAGAAGTGATAGGAGTAGAATTAGGCCATTCGGTCCATCAAGTCTACACCGCCATTCAATCATGGCTGATCTATCTCTCCCTCCTAACCCCATTCTCCTGCCTTCTCCCCACAGCCTCTGGCACCCGTACTGATCAAGAATCCTTGAAGCTGCGAAGTCCCTTGCGGGCACTACGAACCTTCAGACAACTGAGGATACGTCAATGAGCTAACGCTGTCTCTCTCGTCTCTTGTCGCCGCATGATCCGCTGGATATTCCCAGCGTCTCAGAGGCAGGGTGGTTCCCCCTGGGTCACTAATCCAGCGAGCAGTTTGCAGGGACACTCTCCGCTTCCCTGGGTGAGTCTCAGCGGCCAAGGTAAAGTAACTGACCCCCCATCCACCACCTTGAACATTCTCACCCTCCACCATCGGCGCGCAGTGCTTGCGGTTATAGTGTTACACAGCACGGAAACAGGCCCTTCGGCCCACCTTGATCCTGTTCCAGGCGTACACTGGCCCTATCCCCAAACTCTATCTCTGTTACATTGATGACTGCATCGGTGCTACCTCCTGCACCCATGCAGATCTCATGGACTTCATCAATTTCACCACCAATTTTCAGCCTGCACTTTAATTTACTTGGACCATCTTCGACAACTCCCTTGCCTTTCTTGATCTCACAGTCTCCAGTCAGACTTTTGACTGACATCTATTACAAACCCACTGAGTCGCACGACTATCTCGACTACACTTCTTCCCACCCTGCTTCCTGCAAAGACTCTATCCCCTACTCCCAATTCCTCCATCTATGCCGCATCTGCGCCCAAGGTGAAGTGTTCCATACATGGACATCCGAGATGTCCTAATTCTTTAGGGAACAGGAGTTCCCCCCCCCCCCTCCCCCTCCCATCATAGATGAGGCCCTCAATCGTGCCTCCTCGGTACCCCGCAGCTCCGCCCTTGCTCCCCCTCCCCATAGTCACAACAGAGACCCCCTAGTACTCACCTTCCACCCAATCAGCGGTTATATACAACACATAATCCTCCAATATTTCTACCACCTCCAACGGGATCCAACCACTCCCTCCGCTACTCCCTGGTTAACCCATCCCTTCTCACCCAAACCACCCCCTCCCCAGGTACCTTCCCCTGCAACCTCAGAAGATGCAACACCTGCCACCAGGGCCGGCGTTAAGCCGATTTGACCGATTGCTCCCAATTGGGCCCCGCGCCTAAGCGGGGCCCCGCACTAATGTTCAGTATTTCGTACGGAAATACGAATTCTCTTTGTTAAATAAAGATTTTTTTTAATTCGCCATCCGGATTTTTTTTAAACGAACATGTATAACAACCGCTGCACGGCCATCATACACAAACGATTTGTTAACTAGTGCTGTTAGCACTTCTTAACGGTAAATACTTAACACCTTGTTATGCAATGTCATGAATCTGCATCTATCCGCATTCCTCAGTAAATGTTATAGTGTTTTGAACAAGTATTAATGACGCCGTGTTCCTTTGAATAAAATTCACGCGGCGTCATTAATACTTGTTTAAAACACAATTACATTTACTGAGGAATGTAGATCGATGACACGTTGAGAATTTCATTTAACTCACCATCATGAGTGAGGGCCCCGGACCGTGAGAAGGGGCTTCTTCCTGGTGTGCAGGTTAGTCATTCACCTACCGACCCACGTTGTGTCCAAAGATCTTATAGCGGATCTTTGGTTGTGTCTCTCTGTCTTTTGCTCACTCCCTCCCTCCCTCTTTCTCTCGCGCTCTCTCTCCCGCTCCCCATATTGTCTCTCTCTAGCTCTCCCACTCCCTCTCTATCACCCTGTCCCCTCAGCATTCCCGGAATCATTGACGTTTTGCAGTAGACAAAAATACTGGAGAAACCCAGCGGGTGAGGCAGCCGCCTGGCCCGCTGAGTTCCTCCAGCACTCTGTGTTTTTTGTTTGGCTCTGAAGTTGAAGGTGGCTCAGCGGGACGGGCAGCGGCTCTGGGGAGAGGGTTGTGTTTCTGGTCGAGACCCTTCTTCAGACAATCACAAGTACTCTCATCGACGCGAGTTCAGTTCGGTCTGAAGAAGGGTCTTCTCTCCAGAGTCGCTGCGCTGCCTGTCCTGCTGAGTTACTCCAGCTTTATGTCTATCTTCAATTTCAGAGAATTACAATTTCTCACGGGGGGCTTATAACGTCTCTAAACCCCTCTGGGACCCTCTGAACACGTCTAAACCCCCTCTAGCCCCCCTATTTCCCTCTATTCCCCTCTAAACAATTGTAAACACACCTGAACCCATCTGAAGCCCTCTAAACATCTCTAAACCGTTTAAACCCCTCTAAACTAGGAGGCTGCAAGGTGACTTGGATAGGCTGGGTGAGTGGGCAAATGCATGGGAGATGCAGTATAATGTGGATAAATGTGAGGTTATCCACTTTGGTGGCAAAAACAGGAAAGTAGACTATTATCTGAATTGTGGCCGATTAGGAAAAGGGGAGATGCAACGAGATGCAACGAAAAATGCTCACGGCAGACCAAACGTGTTAAACAGAAATTGGTCAGATATTGAGCTTTACACAGTGAGAAATCATGTGAAATAATCACTGAATTTAATTTTAAATGAATGTACCTGCATGTTATACTGTTTAGTTTGGAGATACCACCAGATAGTCTGGTTGATACAACCAGATTAGTTTGGAGATACAACCAGATTAGTTTGGAGATACAACCAGATAGTCCACTGAGTTCGCACCGACCAGCGATTTTTGTTACAGATTTGACAAATTTATTTGGCGGCCAATCAAACGCTGTCTCTAAGGGGGTTGCATCCAATCACCAACCAGCTTGCCTTAAAATTCCCGAAACTACACGAAATATAAACATACATAAATTTTTACTTTTCTAGAGTAGGGGCCCCGCCATCAGTTTTCTAATTGGGCCCCGCAATTCCTAGCACCGGCCCTGCCTGCCACTATACCTCCTCCTTCGACCCCGACAGTCCTTTCAGATTAGGCAGAGGTTCACTTGCACCTCCTCCAACCTCATCCACTGTATCCGTTGTTCAAGATGTGGACTCTTATACATCGGCGAGACCAAACGCAGACTGGGCGATCGTTTCGCAGAACACGTTCGCTCAGCCCGTGTGAACCAACCTGATCTCCCGGTTGCTGGACACTTTAATTCTCCTTCCCATTCCTACACAGACCTTTCTGTCCTCGGTCTCCTTATTGTCAGAGTGAGGCTACACACAAATTGGAGGAACAGCATCTCATATTTCGTTTAGACAGCTGACAGCCCAGTGGTATGAATATTGATTTCTCTCACTTCTGATAGCCCTGGGATTCCCTCTCTCTCTATCCATCCCCCACTCAAGTCACACTAGCTTCTCATTATCACCCTACAAATAAACTCAGCCCTCGGGCTGTCTCCTCCCATCCCCCAGCCCTCGGGCTCCACCTCCTCCTTTTTCCTTCCTTCTCCCCGCCACCCCCTATCAGTCTGAAGAAGGGTCTCGACCTGAAACGTCACCCATTCCTTTTCTCCAGAGATGCTGCCTGTCCTGCTGAGTCACTCCAGCTTTTCGTGTCTATCTTCGACTCTTACTACAAACCCTTACTTGCCTGCGCATGGCTCACATCCCTCCAAACCTTTCCCATCAAGTACCTAGCCTCGAGGTTTAGAGACACATATTCGGCCCATCGGGTCGGCACCGACCAGCGATCCCTCATACACTGGACAATTTACGGAGGGCAATAAACCTACAAACCTGCATATTTGTGGAGCGTGGGAGGAAACCCGGAGAAAACCCACACGGTCACAGGGGAAGCGTACAAACTCCATACAGACAGCACCCATGGTCAGGATTGAACCTGGGCACCTGGCACTGTGATGCAGAAACTCTACCCCTGCGCCACTGTGCCGCACAACATTTCTCAACCTAAAACTTATTTGTCACCAACCTTTGTCTGGCATTGATGAAGGTCCATGCTGGCCGAATACGAGCTGGTGGGAATGTGGGGAGAGTAGGTTACAAGTTTGCAAGTTATTGGAGTAGAATTAGGCCATTCGGCCCATCTACGCCATTCAATCATGACTGATCTCTGCCACCTAATCCTATTATCTGCCTTCTCCCCATAACCCTTGACACCCTTTCTAATCAAGAACTTGTCTTTCTCTGTGTTAAAGATATCCATTGACTTGGCCTCTACAGCCTGCTGTGCCAATGAGTTTTGTAGATTCACCAACCTCTGAGTAAAGAAGTTCCTCCTCACCTTTTTTAAAAGAGCGCCCTTTAATTCTGAGGTTATGGGAATATTGGTGGGGAATGGGGTTGATCTGTAAGCCAGCACAGAGTCAAAGGGCTGAATGGCCTCTTTCTATATGCATGGCAATAATGAGATTAGTGCATTGGTGACCAGCAGAGCTGGGACAAGATAGATGCCAGAGAAATTAGATACAGGTACCAGTATATTAAGCCTCTTCATGAATCAGGGACTGGTGCTGGTCACTGATATAAGATGAGGATGTCTGTAGTCTGGTGAGTAATTTGCTGATGACACAAAGATTGGCAGAGTTGTAGAAAGTGAGGATCGTTGCCCAAGAATACAGAAAGACATAGATCAACTGGAAAGCTGGGCGGAGCAGTGGCAGATGGAATTCAATCTAGACAAGTGTGAGGTAATGCCTTTGTGGGTCATTTGATGCTGACCAAACATACGCAGTAATACTTCAGGGACCTTAGGAGCACTGATGTAGGGCAGTACTTGGGGTGGAGGTTCATAGCTCCATACAAATGGTAATATAAGTGAATAGGAAATAATGTGAATAGAATAAATGCAGAAGACACATATTTGTACCGTATGGATGCCTTGATTGTAATCATGTATAGCCTTTTCTTCAGAAACAAAGAACTGCAGATGCTGGTTTATACCAAAGACAAACACAAAGTGCTGGAGTAACTCAGCGGTTCAGGCAGCGTCTCTGGAGAAAGAGGATGGGTGATGTTTCAGGTTTGGTCTTCCAACAAAACAAAAATGCAGAGATTGGATAGGTTTGGGGTAGGAGGCTGAGGGGAGACCTTTTAGAGGTTTATAAGATTACGAGAGGTACGGATGATATAGAGAGTCACAATGATCTTTTTTCCCCCAGGGTCGGGGAGTCCAAAACTAGAGGACATTGTTTTAAACCAAGAGGGAAAATCTTAAAAGGCATTTGAGCAGCAACTTTTTTCTTACAGAGGGTGATGGGTCTACAGAACAAGCCACCAAAGGAGGTGATAATGGCAAACACAGCATTTAAAAATGATCTGTATAGGTTCATGGATGGGAAAGAGAGAGCGGGGCATGGTTCAAACGCAGGCGAACGGGATTAGCGTAGATAGGCATTGATGTTTTGGGTAGAAGGGTCTGTTTCCGTGCTGTACAACGCTATGAATTTACGAGTCCAAATATAAAATTTTTATATGAATGTGGAGAATTTTATCTTCGACAGATTCATCACGAGCTTCAGTTAGTTCTCCACTGGTCATTTTGATAATGATTACTGCAGACTGGTGCCATACAGCCGAGCAGAGTCTCCACTGGAGAGCTGGCACAGACTGAAGATGGAACGGATGCACTGAGTCTGCTGTGGATCTCTGACTCCAGCTCAGTTACTGTGTGGTTTGCATCAGGACCTGGCTGGTCCTCCTGGTGCCTGTACTGAGGGAATGGAGCACGGTGAATGAGCTTGTCTTGCAGATGAGACATTAATATGAGGCCCTGTCTCCTCACCTTGGTGGGCATTAATGATTCCATGGCAGTATTGAAAAGGGTAGGTGTCCTGGCCAATAGTTATCCTTCAATTAGCATCGAAAGCAGGTTTAGGAAGGAACCGCAGATGCCGATTTACAAGGAAGAGAGACAAAATGCTGGAGTAACAGCAGGACAGACAGCCTCCCTGGAGAGAAGGAATAGGTGAACTTTTGGGTCGAGACACTTCTTCAGACTGGATCTGAAGAAGGGTCTCGACCTGAAATGTTACCCAGTCCACTGTGACCTGGTTATTCTGGCTGTTTATGGGAGCTAGCGATGCATAATTTAGACTCTCATATTGCTTACAGTGCAACACATGAAAATCACTTCACTGGTGTTTCAGCATCTCAATGTCTTGAGAGAAATGTGAGAACTCCGGTCACCTTTTGCTTTTATCCTCGGGGATGTTGTAAGTAAATCTCACCGATAAGCAACGAAGGGAAGTTTATTCCTTCATTCCGTACACCGAAAGTGGAGGGCCACAGGGTAGTGAAGTCTAATACTCGAGGGCATTGATTCAAGGCGAGAGGGAAAATATTCAAAGGGAATGTGAGAGGCATGTTTTACACACACACACACACACACACACACACACACACACACACACACACACACACACACACACACACACACACACACACACACACACACACACACACACACACACACACACACACACACACACACACACACACACACACACACACACACACACACACACACACACACACACACACACACGACTGTGGGAAATAGGGAATGAGCTGACAGAGGAAGTGGGAGAAATGAGTACAATTACAATGTTCAAAAAACATTTCGACAGCTTCATGGATCGGAATGGTTCAGAGGGATTTGTGCCACACACGTGCCAATGGGATTGTATTATCTGGAGGGGAGGGTTATCAAAATTACAGCAGGGTCTTGATCAGCTGGGCAAGGGATGGTTCATGGAGTTTAATACAGATAAATGCAGGCTGTTGCACTCTGAAAAGTCAAACAGGACAGGGCCTTCACATTGAATGGTGGGGCCCTGGGGACTGTTGTAGAGGAGAGGGATCTAGTAGCACAGGTGCACATTTGCCTGAGAGTGGTGCTACAGATAGATGGGGTAGTAAATAAGACTTTTTGGTACATTGGCCTTCATCAGTCAGAGTATTGAGTATAGAAGTTGGGAAGTTCTGTTACAGTTGTATAAGAGGTTAGGGAGGCTGGATTTGGAATATTGGGATCAGTTTTTGGTCCCCCTGCTATAGGAAGGGTGTCATTAAGCTGGAAAGAGAAGGTTAACAAGGATGTTGTCAGGGCTTGATGGGCTGAGCCATGGGGAAAGATTGGACTCCAGGCTAGGAGGGCAGGAGGCTAAGAGGTGATCTTATAGAGGGAATTGTTAGGATGAATGCAGTCTTTTACCCAGGTGTAGGGCAATCAAGAACCATAGGTTTAAGGGGAGAGGAAAAAGATTTAATAGGAACCCGAGGGGCAACTTTTTCCTCTCAAGGATGGTGGGTAAATGGAACGAGCTGCTAGAGGTGGTTACAATAACAACATTTAAAAGACACTTGGACAGGTACAGTCTCAGAGGGATATGACCAAATGGGACTAGCCAAGGATAGTGTGGACAAGTTGAGCTGAAGGGCCTGTTTCCATGCTGTATGACTGCATGACCAAAGCTGAGAGGCGATGCATAACATTCTGGCCGGTGTAGACACAGAGATGGTCAACGTCTGTTTTCCATGATAAGGGTGTCTAAAGCTGGAAGGCATTTGGATCCTCAGGAGAGTTCAGCTCGTAAGCACCATGTGGTCAACAGGATATTTTGGGATTTACAGAGCAGGTGTAAAGCAGTGTGGGTTGGACATTAAGCAAGGCTCAATCAGGCAGTCTCGATGGAAGTAAAAGATTCACAGCTACACTGTGTAACTCCTCGATGAAATTTAACACGGAAAAAGCCCTGTGCATTCCAAGCGAAGGGAAAATGAAGAGAGGCAAATTAAACTAGAGGAGCTCAGACTAGTGCAAAATGTTACAATTTGGAAAGTTAACCCAGGGCAGGATTTGCACTGTAAATGCCAGGGCCCTGTGGAGTTTTGTAGAAGAGAGAGACCTAGAGGTATAAGTACATAAAGTACACATGTAGACACAGTGGTGAAGAAGGCATACGTCATGCTTGGCTTCATCGAACGAGGTTCTGACTACAAGAGATAGGACGTCATGTTACAGCTGTACAGGACATTGGTGAGACCGCACCTGGAATATTGTGTGCAGTTCTGGTCACAGTACTCTCTAGATGGACATCATTAAGTTGGAACGTGTGCAGAAAAGATTCACGAGGATGTTGCCAGAGCTGGTGGGCTTGAATTATAAGCGGAGGCTGGATAGGCTGCAACTTTTCCCCCCTGGAGTGTAGGGGGCTGAGGGGAGACCATATAGAAGTATACAAAGTCCTGGAGGGGTGTTAATGAAGGTGAACGGTTCGTTATTTCCCCGAGGGCCGGGCGGTCAAAATCTAGAGGGCATTGGTTTAGGGTGAGGGGGAAAGATTTAATAGGTACCAGAGGGGCAATTTTTTATACACAAAAGGTGGTAGGTATATGGGACGAGCTGTTAGAGGAAGTTGTAGAGGTGGGTTCAATTACAACATAAGTTCAGAAGTGATAGGAGCAGAATTAGGCCATTTCGGCCCATCAAGCCAACCACACCATTCAATCATGGCTGATCTATGTCTCCCTCCTAACCCCATTCTCCCTTGTCCCCATAACCCCCAAACTAACCAAGAATCTATCTTATCTATTTCTGCCTTATAAATATCCATCGACTTGGCCTCCACAGCCTTCTGAACAATTCAACATTTGAAAGACATTTGGACAGGTACATGTCTAGTATATGGAAGTGCAGGGCATAGAGGCATCGTGTACAGGCAGATGAGATCAGTTGAACTGGGCATCTTGTTGCTGTGCTGTACTTTTCTATGGTGGACACAGAATGCTGGAGTAACTCAGCGGGACGGGCAGCATCTCTGGAGAGAAGGAATGGGTGACGTTTTGGGTCAAGACCCTTCTTAGGACCTGAAATGTCTTAACCCGAAACATCTCCCATTCCTTCTGTCCAGAGATGCTGCCTGTCCCACTGAGTTAGTGTCTACCTTCGATATAAACCAGCGTCTGCAGTTCTTTCCTACACATACTGTACTGTTCTCTCCAGATCATTGTCAGTACAGTTGAGGGGAAACCAGAGAAAGGATCCACCCAATTCCCTGGGACAGAGAGTTACAACAGCCATCAACGCTTGGCAAGAACGGAGACCAGATAATGCCAGGATTTACTGAGCAACATGACAAATCAGCCAAGTATGTTTCCCGTTAATCTTTCCATAGATCTTCATTATATTTCCATCACGATGTTGACGATGGCTTGTTGAATAGCACTCTTGTCCGCGAGCCAGATAATCACAAGATCTAGCCCCGTTCCAGAGAGTTAAGTGAAAAATGTATAGGACTGCAGGAATGCAATACTGTTGTACTCTTCCTACCCTGGTCCGACTTTCCAAAACTCAACACCTTGTATTTGTCTGAATTAAACTCCATTTGCCATTCCGATGCCCTCTTACCCAACGGCAATTCTTGGTGCGTGTAGGAAGGAACTGCAGAAGCTGGTTTGCACCAAAGATAGACACAAACTGCTGGAGTAACTCAGCAGGTCAGACCACATCTCCAGAGACCTGTTGAGCTACTCCAGCATTTTGTGTAATCATGGTAAGCTTCTATGATAGCAATTTTTTTTCATGTTATTGGCAAACTTACTAATCATACAGGTGAATCAAGCGGGGAATAGTACACGTGTACAGAAAGCTGGCAAAGATGATGGGCTGAATGGCCTCGGTCATATGAGAATATGGGAGCAGGAGGCTACTGGACCACTTGAGCCATGTCCTCTGCTTTGTGACGTAACCCCACAACCCTGCCCTTTGTCAGACTCCCCCAACAAATGTAGTTAATGGAATCTCTCACCCAGTGTTTTAAACTCAACCTCCGTTTAGAGGTTCAACCTTTCAGCACTCTTTGTATGGGGATGTGTTTTCTAACTTCAGCCCAAAAGGCCTGGTTCTAATTTGTAGCTGGTAATGGGATCAAGATGCAATGGGAAGGCAGGCAGGCAGCCTCGAGCCACCACACTTTACTGCTGCAGCTTCCAACATTGTTTTCTCCTTCATTGCCACCTGCCAGAGGCCTGGAGTCTCCAGAGGTTTTTTCCCCCCTCTCTCCATCATCCCTCACAACCCGTTTCTAGCAAGAGCCACCATCTCCACGCCTCTGGACAGACAAAATTCTCCTTCTCTATGTTAGATAAAAATGCTGGTGAAACTCAGCGGGTGAGGCAGCATCTATGGAGCGAAGGAATAGGTGACGTTTCGGGTCGAGACCCTTCTCCAGCATTTTTACTTCCCTTCGATTGTTCCAGCATCTGCAGTTCCTTCTTAAACATTTCTCCTTCTCTATGCTTGTTTCCAAAGCACCTCAATATAGGCAACCCACAGGTTTTGCAACGGTTCTGTTGCCGAGTGGACACAAAGTGCTGGAGTAACCCAGCGGGTCAGGCAGCATCTCTGGTGTAACATGGATAGGTGACGTGTTGGGCCGGGACCCTTCTTCAGAATTCTTACTGAGAACGATCCATACATTGATTTCCCAGCAAGTCCGAAAGGTTGGTTTTCTACAGTAATCCGTATGGTTTTGCTGCACATACACTTACTAATTCTTCAATTTTATCAAATATTCATCCAATTACGGCCCATAAGTAAACTATTAGAATATACCCCGTATCATTAATGTATAGCGCAAAATATATTCCTACCACTAACTTGATAAATGTTTCAAAAATGTTTTGGAGAATTTGCATTGTATCAGATTTCATGAGTGAGGCATTCCTTAATTTAGGGAGGCCCCTGCTCAGATGGTTTTTAATCAAGATAAATGAAGTGTCCCAGATCCCCTGCCAACTGTTATTAACATTATAAACACAATTTATACTCAACGATATAAAAACTGCTTGTTTGGGTCATAATCTCCTCACTGTTGATGGGTGCTTGCTATGTGTGAATAGGTGATTGCATTCCCTACATTTTGGGCTGAAGGGCCTGGTGTTGTGCTGCACTCTTCTGTTTCAACAATGTTCAGACTAGCAGTATTTCAGTGGCCCTGGAGCTTCGGGCTTGGTGCAAGGGGTGATAAGAGGTTTTCTGACAGCTGTTTACACCGATTCAGAATGCACACACTCAAACTAACCCGCAACTCTAAACACAGACAGGCCCTTTCATGGAACATGCTGATATATCATGATATATATTGTGGGATGTTCAGTGGTGTTAGAGGTAGGCCACTTGCACACATTTGCAGAGGACTCTTTAAAAAATATTTGAGTCTGAATAATTTCCTGAACACCAGCTCAGGGCTCTCCACAATCCGCGCCAGATGCAGGCTTTGTCGCATTCAATTTATCGCGAGCAAGCCTGTAGGACATTACATATGTCTTTGCTGGGGAAATGTCTCGGATATGCCAACTCCCTGCTGCTTCAAGCTCATTACATGCCCCTGCATTCCACAAATACTGTGGAAACTGCCACTTGCCTACAAGGCCTTTTTACAGAAGGAACAGAAAGGTTGGAAGTAAGTTTAAATCAATAAATAATGTAAAACAAATCAGGAGACAGCATCGAGAGTGTGTTTAAGATAGTTTCCATAGGAGTATGTTGGGTATCTCGTTCATTCTGACAGGGAGTGGTCCCAGAGACCGATTAGGGCTGCCTGTAAATTCAGCTGAAGAATATTCCAAACATGGCACTTCTAATCACGAGAGATATAATGAGGTTCACCGTCAGGAATTGGCCATAAAACTGAGGGTTGGTTTATACGTTCTGCTATTTCTTTACAGAACACAACATTTTAAAAATCGCATCCTGGATGTGGTAGTTGTAGCTCTAACCTTTCGCATGCTTCCAACAGCCCACTGAAGCCAAGGGCTTTCTGATACACACTGATGGGCCTGGACTCACACATACAAGTCGGACTGGGTAAGGACGGCAGATACCTTCCTGACAGTGAACCAGGTGGGTTTTTACAACACTGGACGTTCCAGAGGCACGTCATTAATGTTTTTTTTTTTAAAGTCCTGCTTTAGTTGAGAGATATAATGCAGAAACAGGCCCTTCGGCCCACCGAGTACATGCCGACCAATGATCCCCGTTCACTAGCCCTATCCTGCACACTAGCCACAATTTACAATCTTTACCAAAGACAATTAACCTACAAGCTTGTACGCCTTTGGAGGGTGGGAGGAAACCGGAGCACCTGGGGGAAACCCACACAGTCACGGGGTGAATGTAGAACCTCCATAGTGTGAGCACCCGTAGTCAGGATCGAACCCGGGTGTCAGGCGTTGCAAGGCAGCACCTCTGCCGCTGCACCAATGTATTTACATTTCTCAGCAGGTACACTAGGAGTCAAATGTACACGGAATCCCCAACATCAGCACTCACACGACTCAAATCCAGAGTAAATTTCACAACATTCATTCCCATTAAAAGTTCCTTTATCTGATATTCTAAAATAATTCCGGGAATCAAATCAGGGAATGTGTTTAAGAAGGAACTGCAGGTGTGTTCTGTACAGACCCGGTTTGAGTGCCATTCCGCTGAGCTGATAAGGCTCATGTCATGTGCCATGGCTTATATCTTTTAAGCAGCACCAAAAACAGGTGTAAATGGCCCACAACACGCAGCTGGCTGCGGGATCTTGCTAGTTGCAAATTGGCTGCTGTTTCCTGCCTCAACAAGGCCTCAGAAGTACTTAGATGTCAGGAGTTGGAAAGCCACCACATAAATTAAATCCATTTATTGTTTGAAATGCAGTACTCATTTTGTTTCATCCATCAATGTGGAAAAGAATCTGACACCCCATTTCAAGTGTTGGCTGGTACCAGCACAATGTGCAAGATGTCCAGAATGGTTGTGCAAGATTAACACGTTGGAGAGGTTTCAAGTGACACTGGAGCAAATGGGAGAATTACAGCTGACACATCCAGCTTGAAACACTTCATCATCAGGCAGCATCGACTCCGATCCTACCAGGTCCCAGCATATTAATTTAGTTTAGTTGAAAGATATAGCGTGGAAACAGGCCCTTCAGCCCACCGAGTCCGCGCCGACCAGCAATCCCCGCACACCAACTCTATCAAACACACATTACGGATAATTTGCAATTTTACCAAGCCAATTAACCTACAAACCTGTATGTATTTGGAGTGTGGGAGGAAACCGGAGATCCCGGAGAAAAGCCACGCAGGTCACGGGGAGAACGTACCGACTCCATACATTCAGCACCCTTAGTCAGGGTCAAACCCGGGTCTCTGGCGCTGTGAGGCAGCAACTCGACCACTGCCCCTCCGTACCGACAACAGGATGTTGTTAAATAAGGAACTGCAGATGCTGGAAAATCGAAGGTACACAAAAATGCTGGAGAAACTCAGCGGGTGCAGCAGCATCTATGGAGCGAAGGAAAATAGGCAACGTTTCGGGACGAAACGTTGCCTATTTCCTTCGCTCCATAGATGCTGCTGCACCCGCTGAGTTTCTCCTGCATTTTTGTGTACCAACAACAGGGTGATCGCAGAGACAGCAGATGCTGGGATTTGGAGCAAAGACCAGAAGTTGGAACAAAAGCCAAACTGCAGGAGGAGAACACAAAAGTTGTGGCGCTCTAAATACAGTGTTTTAAAAAAAACCTTTTATTGAATTATTAACAACTGTACATCTTCTTCAGTGATCACAAAGTTACTTTGCTACAAATCTGGTGTCAAGAGATCTCAAGGGCAGAAACCCCCATGACCCAACAAGTGGTTTCTGAACAAGTTCGGTATCAGAGTCTTGAGTCATGTACATTTCAGCTCCATTGAGAATTTACTTTTCATAAAGAGATAATCCGGACACAATTAAAAAAAAAAAAAAAAAAAAAAAAAAAAAAAAAAAAAAAAAGATTTATTCCAAAATTGTTTTAAATTCCACCAGGGGAGGTGATTTGTGGCTAGAATGTCATTGGGAAGTCAAGTTGTAGACACACTGAGCAAGTTCGAACCATCACAGGGGTGGTTTGCCCAGACTGGGAGCAGGGAAGTGAACTCGATTGGGCTGAAGCAAAATTCCAGAGGACCATGTCTGAATTGGCTGCCAATAGGTGAAGGGGTGAACAAGTGAGGCCTGGGGAGAAACTAACCCTCAACACATCCAACTTTGGCCCAAACAATTGCCGCCCTTCCATCCCCGCTCAGCCTGGTTTTAACATCACAGCCACATGCAGGGAGAGTGCCCAGACAGAGTGAGGCGCCCATCTTTACAAGTGTCCTCTGTGGTTCAGGGTGAGCCCCGTGCAGATCATGTAGGGTTCAACACCAAACCTTAGTGAAGTACCAAGTGTGTGCCCGTGATGCCACCCCATACTTCAGCCACAAGCCTCTGGAACAGCAGAAAGGCTCTCGGGCCGAATGGCCTGCGCTGTCCCCCCATTAGGTTTATAAGAAGCCTGAGAGCAGTCTCAAACATTGTGCGGGGAAAGGCTCGCTCTCCTCAGTGAATGGGGCGAGCATTCAAACTCTATGCCTGCTCTCCCTTTCAATGAGATCCTGGCTGATCTGACGGCAAGCTCGGCTCTACACGCCCACCTGATCTCGCTCATCGACAATCATTTTGCCTCCATTGCAAAGACTCTCCGACGCTCTTGAGGCCGAGAGTTGCAAAAAGGCTTGCTTCATCTCTGTAATAAATAGATAAACTCCTTGGTTGTATATCGAGGCCCCTTGTGTGGTAGTTCTCCCCCCCCCCCCCCAAATTGGGAATAATCCCACTCTGTCAAGCTCCCTCAGGGTTTAATCCTTCCCAATCCAATCTTATAAAGAGTTTAAAAACTCCAACTGCTAAGGGAAGGGGAACAAGGGAGATTGGAGGATCAGATGAAGGGAAAGGGCAACTGGAGGGGTAAAACAACAGTACAAAGTGGAGGGCAAATTGAACAATGGGTGCCCAATTCTGAGTAGTGGGATCATTAATAACAGCTCCCCCAGGCCCAATCCTCACTGCTTCTTGAAACAATAGACTGGACTTAATGAATGCAGCCAGCAGCCAAATGTAGAGAAGGGGAAACAAGACAGTGATATTTTGTAAGACACTATTATTATTATTATTATGTACTTTTCTCTTACAGCTGAAATGTTAAAAAGTAAAAATAAATCAAGACTTTTCTCTGCAGGAACACTGCACCATTAGCTATCTTGGATTTGAACATATATACACATAAAACAGATCAGACTACAGCTGAACTGAGACCAATCCAATCATTTGAAAACGAGAAACTCATTGTGGACAGAGGGAGCGGGGAATTGTTAAAAAATAAATCTCTTCTGAAAAAGTCCAAATTCTCCATCAGCAGCTCCAACAAACGTCGGCTTCCCTTCTGGTTCGATGTGCACACGGAGGTAAAATGAAAAGAAAACACCCAAATCTGTTCCGCAGACTCCCTGAGCAGTGTCTCCAGCTTGCTTCACAGTTCCCGCACGAGAAAGGCAGCCTTGAAGCAAGGTTGGAGATGCCATGTCCATAGGTAGGAACGTGTAATTCTGTTAAGGCCATCACTGACCCATCTTCCCAGTCACTTACCCCCCATCCTCTCCCAAACCAGCAAGTTCTCTTCTCATTTCAGAACCTCGTTTTTATCTTCCTGGGAGACTGTTCCATCACCCGTGGGTTGCGCACCCTGAAAAACTGGTGCCGTGGTCTCTGGGCACGATGCAGAAACACCCCAAAAACAACTGGGCAGAACCCCAGCTTCACCCAATATTTACAGCACAGTTGTAACGGGCTCACGAGCGAAGCACCGCTTCACGCTGGGAGTCCCCAACATCCACACGTACATTCCAGGCCACTCATCCTCCAGGGCCACCATGGAAAGGTTCAGAGGAAGGAAGCCCGGTCAGGCCATCGACAAATCTCAAACATCTCCGATTCAAACAGGGCACAACCTCAAGCCTTCCGCAGAGCTGCAAGGAGAGCCGTCAACTCTCAGGCTTAAAGCAAGCCTCGAATATCCCAGACAGTCTTTCGTAAACCAGTTCTCGTTAGGTTGACTGTAACGTACAATGGATTCCTTCTCGGTATAAAAGCTGTACTTTGAGCCATTCCTGAATGCTGCAGTCTAAAGTGCCACTGTGGTTTCTCTCGCCTCAGTAGATGACCTCGTAGACTGTCGCTTTCTTGTCACCGGACCCAGTGACGATATACTTGTCATCAGTCGAGATATCACAGCTTAACACAGACGACGATTCCTTTGACTGGAGAAGGAAGAAAGCGAGAAATATAAACATGGTAGCAACATTTAGGAGGCATTTGGACAGGTACTTGAACAGGCAGAGAATGGAGAGATGCAGACCACATGTAGGCAAATGGGTTCTTTTATATCGGCATTATGTTGAGTACAGACGTTGTGGGCCAAAGGGCCTACTCCTACGCTGTTTTGTTCTATATTCTATGAAGTGCATTGTTTTAGATAAGATTGAGGTTAACATTGATGGAAAGCTATCAAATTATGGGGAGGTGTAGATTTTAAGACTAGAGATAGTCGGAAACAGGCCCTTCGCCCACTGAGTCCGTACCATCCAGTGATGACCCCGTACACTAGCACTATCCTACACTCGAGGGACAACGCTGAGGTTCAACTGGACACGTTTGCTTGAGATGTGGAATGTGTTCATTTCAAATGGAGGAACAGGGATTCTGATTGGAAGTAGAGCTGCTTTAGAAGCCCAGATCCTCGATTTGAGATAAACTCCCTCCACTGACACAGGGTGGCTGCGATGGGGTGTATCATGGAGAGAACATGGGGATTTGCTGCAATGGGGTGTATCATGGAGAGAACATGGGGATTTGCTGCGATGGGGTGTATCATGGAGAGAACATGGGGATTTGCTGCGATGGGGTGTATCATGGAGAGAACATGGGGATTTGCTGCGATGGGGTGTATCATGGAGAGAACACGGGGATTTGCTGCGATGGGGTGTATCATGGAGAGTACATGGGGATTTGCTGCGATGGGGTGCATCATGAGATCATGGAGAGTACATGGGGATTTGCTGCGATGGGGTGCATCATGGAGAGTACATGGGGATTTGCTGCAATGGGGTGTATCATGGAGAGAACACGGGGATTTGCTGCAATGGGGTGTATCATGGAGAGAACACGGGGATTTGCTGCAATGGGGTGTATCATGGAGAGAACATGGGGATTTGCTGCGATGGGGTGTATCATGGAGAGAACACGGGGATTTGCTGCAATGGGGTGTATCATGGAGAGAACATGGGGATTTGCTGCGATGGGGTGTATCATGGAGAGAACACGGGGATTTGCTGCAATGGGGTGTATCATGGAGAGAACACGGGGATTTGCTGCGATGGGGTGTATCATGGAGAGAACATGGGGATTTGCTGCGATGGGGTGTATCATGGAGAGAACACGGGGATTTGCTGCAATGGGGTGTATCATGGAGAGAACACGGGGATTTGCTGCGATGGGGTGTATCATGGAGAGAACATGGGGATTTGCTGCAATGGGGTGTATCATGGAGAGAACATGGGGATTTGCTGCGATGGGGTGTATCATGGAGAGTACATGGGGATTTGCTGTCGGGACCGATTAGAGCAATTATTCAAACTCAAAATGGCGACAAGTTTTACTTGGTGGAGAAGATTCATGATCGTGAGGGACTGCACAGTGGCAGCAGTAGAGTTGCTGCGTCACAGCGCCAGAGACCCCGGTTCAATCCTGACTATAGGTGCTGTCTATACGGAGTTTGTACGTTCTCCCTGTGACCACTTGGGTTTTCTCCGGGTGCTCCAGT
This sequence comes from Amblyraja radiata, assembly GCF_010909765.2. Taxonomy (NCBI): domain Eukaryota; kingdom Metazoa; phylum Chordata; class Chondrichthyes; order Rajiformes; family Rajidae; genus Amblyraja; species Amblyraja radiata. The sequence goes on from NC_045989.1 coordinate 11,867,949, forward strand.
TTCCTCTCACATTCCAAAGACGTACAGGTTTGTAGGTTAATTGGCTTCAGTAAAGATTGTAAATTGTCCCTCGCCTGGGTCGTATTGCACTGGTGTATGGGGATCGCTGGTCAGCACGGATTTGGCGGGCTGTAGGGCCCCCCGTTTCCACACTGTATACCTCGACTAGACTGGAGAGCTTTGACAAGTGAAGCTTCTTACCTGGAAGATGCTGGCACCATAGGGCGTCCTCCAGGCATTCAGCAGGTTGTCCTTCCCAGTGCTGACAAACCACTTGCCTAATACAAAACATACAACCAAATTCAAACCAATAAGCAAATAAGTCAGTTTGTTATCAGTACAACAATGTTCACAGTTGCACTTCCTTTATCTGGTACGTGACCTCCAATAACCGAGGCCACTGCACAGGGCAGGAGACTGTTCCCTCAGGAGGTGCAACCTCAGTCACGGACCCAGGCAGCTCGTGCTGTGTCGCAAACAGAAAGGAGAACGGCTGGAGGAACTCAGCGGCCAGGGCTAGATGAAGGGTCTCAATGCGAAACGATGCTGCCTGACCCACTGGGTTCCTCAGGCTGCTCTCATTTATATTGTTACAGCCACTCCCGTCTCCACTGCACCGTCAGCAGGCCTCTTCCGCCATGTCTAAATGTCGTTCATTACACAGTAAAGCTGCAACTCAAGTCATAAATTTAAAACAGGTTCCATGCAAACATTCAACGCATGTCACTTTTAATTGGCATTGAAGGAGGAACGTAGCTACACTTACCGCAGGAGGCAAACTTGAGCGACAGGACACAGCTCTCGTGCAAGTGCAGCTGATACTTGTCCGGTTTAGTGTGATGCAAGACTTCAACGTTGCTGCTCTCCATTCCCACTGCTAACCACTCCCCAGTGGGGCAATAACCCAGCGAGAAGATCTGGACCAGAGGGGAAGCAGCAAGTCAGCGGTGGAATAAGCAAGTCAGTGGTGGCCTCCCCTCTCAGTGGAGAACTCACACACACACACACACACACGTTAATAATACCATCAACACCAGCAAGTAAATCACCAGGATTCATTTCTAAAGCGATGAAATTGAAGGATGAATTGCATTATGTACTCAGTAGATAAGGTAGCATCCTTAGAGAAGGAAATGAGTGTTAGGTGAAACACTGACCTTCATTGGAATTAAAACAATTGAGGATAGACTGGGTTTAAGATGCAGAAAGAGAGGGAAGAACTAAAGCCAGTTTCAGCATCTTAACATAGAACATAAACATTATATTAAACACTGCCCAGTCCATCATCGGCTCTGACCTTCCTTCCATCGAGGGGATTTATCGCAGTCGCTGCCTCAAAAAGGCTGGCGGTATCATCAAAGACCCACACCATCCTGGCCACACACTCATCTCCCTGCTACCTTCAGGTAGAAGGTACAGGAGCCTGAAGACTGTAACAACCAGGTTCAGGAATAGCTACTTCCCCACAGACATCAGGCTATTAAACATGGCTCGGACAAAACTCAAATTATTAATAACCCATTATCTGTTATTTGCACTTTATCAGTTTATTTATTCATGTGTGTATATATTTATATTATGGTTATATGGACACATTGATCTGTTTTGTAGTAAATGCCTACTCTGTTCTGTGTGCTGAAGCAAAGCAAGAATATCATTGTCCTAACAGGGACACGTGACAATAAACTCACTTGAACTTGAACTTGATAAGAACAGGTTCTTCACCCTGCAATGTCTGCGGCAAACATGATGCCAAGACCATCACTTATCTACCTGCATATAATCTATATTCCTGCATTCTCTGCACATCCATACAAATATTTTTTAATGTATCTGCTTCAACAACCACCACCCCCAGCAGCACCAGCCAGGCACCCACTGCCCTCTAATTAAAAAAAAACTTGCCTTGTACATGTCATAAGTAGAATTAGGCCATTCAGCCCATCAAGTCTACACCACCATTCAATCATGGCTGATCGATCTCTCCCTCGTAACCCCATTCTCCTGCCTTCTTCCCATAACCTGTAATCTTGTTTAAACTTTGTCCCTCTCACCTGAAAGTTGTCAGAAACATTTTCACCTCCAACCATGCAAAGCTTCGGTGAAAGATCAAACCAACTGTTTCTCTCTCTCCACAGATGCTGCTTGACCTGCTAACCACTGCCAGCATTTATTTCACATTTGCAGCATCCTGACTACTTGTCTGTATGTTCTCCCTGTAACCCTGCATGTGTTTTCTCCGGGATCTCTGGTTGCCTCCCGCACTCCAGAGACAAATGGGTTTGTAGGTTAATTGGCATGGTATCGGTGTAAATTGTCCCTAGTGTGTGTCGATCAGTGTTTTCTCTGGGGCCAGGTCGAAAGGCCTGTTTCCGCACTGTATCTCTATACTAAACATCTGATCCTCATTCTCCCAACCCTATCCCCACACCACTCTGTTCCTTTCTCTTCCTATTGATTTTAAAAGGAGACTAGTGGCGTACAAGTCATCAACAGGGCAACGTGGAAGGCAGTACCTGTGGGGCCAACCTGACCAGGGATCTAGTTATATATTCCATGGAAACTAAAAGCTAAAAGCTAGAACATGCTGGAAACACTCAGCAGGTCCGGAAGCAACAATGGGATGAGAAACAAAGTTAATGTTTCAGCTTCACAACTTTTCATCATTAAACAGGTCCCTACTCTGATGAAGGACAGCCACCGAGAACGTTAATAACTCTTTCTCCCTCCATGGCTGAATTTTTCCAGAATTTAATGTTCTTATTTCAGATTTCCACCATTCTCTGATTTTTTTTTGTGCTTGTTAACTAATATTTAACCTGTTCACTCCCAAGATGTTTTTTCACTTGTATACTCTGACCCAAGTGTAATCGGGGGTGAGTGAGCAGGTTATTACAGTTTCAGTAGGAATACAAGTCAAGAGACAATTCAGATAAGTGGCAGTGATCTCCAAGATCGAGTAAAGCCAATCCCACCATCAGGTGTAAAATTCAAGCACTGAAATGGCCAGAGCACGCCGAGCATGGCCAAAGACCAGGGCAGTTTTGGTGCCCTTTCTGCCCACGCAATCACCCACCTGTGAGGTGAAGTCATGTTGCTGGAGTTGTCTTCCTTCTCGCAGGTCCCAGGATCTCACAGTGTTGTCCAAGCCCCCTGTCCATAGTTTGGTGCCATCGTGAGAGATGTCTATACAACTTGCACCATCCGTGTGCCCTTGGAACTGCCTGGAGAAAATCGCAAGACATTTCTTGTTCAAGTGAGCTGTTAGTGTCACTTTCGGCCGCTGAAGTCCCGACGAGGGCGAGATCGGCCACCTCACCCCGTCTAGGCGCTACATTTTTTGGGCGGACTTCTGCGGGGGAATTTCAAGTGTGCTTTCATAATTGTGTCCGGATTAAAGCAGGTGCCGGAGAAATCAGTGAAGGCCCTGTACAACCGGGCATCAATTGAGGAGAATCTATGAGACCAAACAGCTATGCGATGTAACTGTTTACTGAGTTAGCTCAACATTAAAACATCCTCATGCAGGTAACCAGGAAGCAGATAGACATTGTTTCTGTCTCACTTCAGAATGCTCAGTAAAGTTTGAAGCAGACACAAGTTTAAAGGGGAACAAGGGAAAAGAAAATCAAACTGCAGGTGCTGCAATCTGAAAGAGATGCGGACATGCAGGAAGATCTCAGGCAGTCAAGCAGCATCTGTGGAAAGAGAAATCATTCGCGGTCTTGGTTCAATGACTCTTCCTTGGAATTAAGAAAGCTGAAATTATATAAAATTAAAGAATGAGCGAGAAAAGGTGTAGAAAAGATCCATGAGCATAGTCTGGATGTGACGGCTCGGGGTGTAAGGAGATATTGGACTGGCTGAGATGGATTTCCCTGGAGCCGAGGCGACGGAGAGAAATTATTATCAATTCACGAGAGGCATAAATAAGATAAATGGTCACAGTTTCATTTCTCCCCCAGGGTAAGCGTGTCTAAAACGTGAGGGCATAAGTTTAAGATCAGCAAGGAGGATCGGAGGGGTGGGATTTCTCACAGAGGGTGGTGGGTGTGTGGAATACCTTGAGGTGGTAGAGGTCATAAGATCATAAGTGATAGGAGTAGAATTAGGCCATTCGGCCCATCAAATCTACCCCGTCATTCAAACATGGCCGATCTACTGTATCTCTCCCTCCTAACCCCATTCCCCTGCCTTTTTTTCCATAACCTCTGACATCTGTACTAATCAAGAATCTATCTGCCATAAATCTATCCGCTGACTTGGCCTTCCCAGCCTTCTGTGGCAAAGAATTCCGCAGATTCACTGCCCTCCGACTAAAGAAACTCCTCCTCATCACCTCCCTGAAATAATTTCCTTTACTTCCGAGGCTATGACCTCTAGTCCCAGACTCTCCCACTAGTGGAAACATCCTCTCCACATCCACTCTATCCAAGCCTTTCACTACTCTGTACATTTCAATAAGGTTCCCCGTCATTTTTCTAAACTCTAGTGAGGTGGATACAATTGTGAACCTAAAAAAACATTTGGACAGGCACATGGGCGGGAAACGTCCAGATACACAGTTGGTGAGTGGGATTAGCTTCGGTAGGCAGTTTGGTCAGCATTGAAGAGTTGTATAACTCTGAATCTATGAATAAATCTATGAATCATTTAAGTCAGAAGGAACCGTCGAGGCTAGTTTTATTCTCATCTGAAGCGAGTTGTGAGGTCTGAGTACCCTTAGACATATGATGAGCGTTTGACAGCACTGGGCCTCTAGAGTCTAGAAGGATGAGGGGGACCTCATTGAAAATTACCGAATAGTGAAAGGCCTGGATAGAGTGGATGTTTCCACTAATGGGAGAGTCTAGGACCAGAGATCATAGCCTCAGAATTAAAAGACGTTCCTTTAGGAAGGAGATGAGGAGGAATTTCTTTAATCAGAGGATGGTGAAGCCGAGGAAGTTATTGCCACAGAAGGTTGTGGAGGCCAAGTGATTGGATATTTTTAAGGCAGAGCTAGATACATTCTTGATTAGTACGGGTGTCAGGGGTTATGGGGAGAAGGCAGGAGAATGGGGCTAGGAGGGAGAGACAGATCAGCCATGATTGAATGGCACAACCGTAATGGACCACATGGCTTAATTCTGCTCCTATCACTTATGAACCTAGACCATGGGTGGAGGACAATGATTCCACCAGCATCCCACTGTCCAGCTGGAAGAAGAGTCCTCCTTCTCCTTCTCCAGAACATGGAAGAGACGGTTCAGCGCATCAAGGAGAAGCCTCACCTGACGAGTGTCTGGTTGTGCAGGTCCCACACGGCTATGTTGCCGTCGCTACAGCAGGAGAAGCAGACCTTGGCGTCAGGGCTGATGGCCAGCGCGTAGCAGGCCGGTGCCGAGGACGTGAGCTCGGCTTTGATCCGCGGTGTGGGCGAAGCCAGGTCCCATATCGTCAACGTGCTCGCCTCCCCTCCCACGATCAGGGTACGGCCATCGGGAAGCAGCTTGCAGGAGCGGATGTAATTATCCCGGTTCTGTTGCGGGGGAGGGAGGAGACAAGGTGGTGAAGTGAAGCTTGACAAAGTCACAGCATAACTCATTGCTGGAACACAATACACCGTGTGTAGGTTAATTGGCTTCTACATTATCCCCAGTTTAGTGAGTGGAAAAGTGGGGTAACATTCAACTAGTGCGAATGGGTGATCATGGAATCAGTGGGCCGAAGGGCCCGTTTCCATGCTGTATCTCACCGTCTACAAGATGATTCCAAGATGGCGCTCACTGTGTGCTGGTCCCAGAAGTGGATTTGGAAGCACTTATTACAATCGTTCCACTTTTTAAAATCTCAACTCCAACAGCAGCATTTGGACTTTACCTTGCACCTAATGTTATTCCCTTTATCCTGTATCTGTGCACTGTGGACGGCTCGATTGTAATCATGTATAGTTTTTCTGCTGACAGGATAGCAGGCAACAACAACAAAAAACCCAAAAGCTTTTCATAGTGCCTGCACACATGTGATAATAAACTAAAACAGAATTAAAGTCCAGGGTTCAAGACCCACACCAGACACGCGAGCTGGGCTGGGCTGACACTATGGTCCAATGCTGAGGGAGGCACCACACTCAACTGGCCAGGACAGAGGTTGCCAGAGCTACTCAGTGAACGCGAGCATCAAGGTCAGATACGGACGCTTGTCCAGGACTATCCTGATGACCAGTGCACTGTCGGATTTCTTCTGGCCACCCACATAACCCAGAATAACTAGGTCAATCGTTTAAATGACGTGAAATGACGTTTGAGGATAAGGGGGAATTATTTTAGTTCCGAGATGAGAATTTTTTTTTTTCCCCCACACAGGAGTGGCGAGTCTGTGGAATTCTCTGCTACAGAAAGTAGTTGAGGCCAGTTCATTGGCTATATTTAAGAGGGAGTTAGATGTGGCCCTTGTGGCAAAAGGGATCGGGGGCCATGATCATATTGAATGGCGGTGCAGGCTCGAAGGGCCGAATGGCCTACTCCTGCACCTATTTTCTATGTTTCTAAACTTTAACTACACTTCCTCTGCAGCTCAAGCATTAGATCCTGCATTCTCCCGACTCAGTCTGAAGAGGGTCTCGATCCGAAACGTCACCCATTCCTCCTCTCCAGAGATGCTGCCTGTCCCGCTGAGTTACTCCAACATTGTGTCTATCTTCTATTTATCTCTCTCTCGCACTACCTGATGTACAGATGGAACGATTTGCTTGGATCCCACGCAAAGATCACGGTGTCATGGTAAAGATGACAGTCAAGCCCATTCATGTGGAAGTCGTGTTGTGGCGGAGGCTCCACTTACCAGACAGTCGAGCTGGGAGACTGGGCTCTTGCTGCCGGGCTGACTGATGTCCCAGATCTTCACGCAGCCCTTGCCCCCGGTGTACATGTGCCGGGTGGGGTTGCTGATGGTGACGGCACACACCACCTCGCCGTGGTTCAGGGTGTTGATTTGCCGGGCGTGCCGGGGGATGCCGGAACCGATCAGGGCGTCGGGCGGGAAGGGCACCGGCTGCATCTGCCCATCGGCACTCACGTGGAAGGAGTAGGCGCTGGCAGGGAGAGAGAACCGTCACGTTACCCCGCGGAACGTTCCCGACAGACACCAACTCACACCCACAGCAACCCCCAGGGGTAAGCTGTCGTCCCAAAGTCCGGAGAAGTCAGCAAACCACCAGACATAGGGTACAAACACAGGGGGTACAGGCATGGGGTACAATAGACCATAGACATGGGGTGCAACACAGAGGATGGGAGCCCAGCTCTTTGAAGGATCATCCAATCAGTCCCACTCTCCCAAAGTTTTCTTCCTACTTTTTCACTGAAGTATTTATATATTTTCTTCCATAATCTTGTGACACGAGGCCATTCGGCCCACTGTGTCAAATGCTGGTTCCCATTCCCCTATTCTTTCCCCGAAACCTCCTCCCCCACAAGCCCAGCCCCGGACCTCCTCCCACCAGTTGGGCTCATTTACAGCACCCAGAGGAATCGCATGCACAGAGTCACAGGGAGAGCGTGCGAACTCCACGCAGGGAACACCCGAGGGTAGGACTGAAGTCGGGTCTCTGGAGCCACGAGGCAGCGTTCTCCACCAGCTTCACAACTGCCCCAATTTGGCTTTCATTGTGCCTGCTCTCTTTGGTTGGGGCAGAAGTGGAAACTACAAGGGTGTTGAATGGAAGAGAAGTCCTTTGCTTGGCTCCTGTTCAGGCGGATGCCCTCGCAGGCTCGCCCATCACCACGCACGCTCTTTATAACCATGTACTGATGCACCGTGCACCTTCCCCGAGCTCGCTCTACTGCTGGGCCGTCAGCTCCTAACCCTCAACGTGACTGATGCAGGGGCAAAGAGCTTCTGCTAGGGCCGCATGGTGGCACAGCGATAGATCTTGCGGCACCAGAGACCAGTGTTCAATCCTGGCTATCTGTGGGGGCTGTCTGTACAAATTTGAACCTTCTCCCCGCGACCGCGTGGGCTTTCTCCGAGAACTTCCGTTTCCTCCCACGCTCCAAAGTATAGGTTTGTAGGTTAATTGGCTTGGTAAATATATGTAAAAATCGTCCCCAGTGTCGGATAGTGTTAATGTGCGGGGATTGCTGGTCGGTACGGACTCAGTGGGCCGAAGGGCCTGTTTCCGTGCTGTATCTCTAAACTAAATGGAGTGTCGTCATCTTCAGGGTGCAGTACCATACCGAGCATAAAGGACGAAGGGTAAACGGAAGACCGCACCTCCCCTCCCCCTGGAGCACCACTGGAGGGGAGAGGGGGGGGGGGGGCTTGAACAGACGACAGATAACAGGGAAGACTTACGGCTTTCCTCCTGGTATGGCGGCCATGCTAGCAGAGAGTCCGGGCGCTCGCATGTGGGAGTGGGGGTCAAAGCCGACCTGGTCGGAGAAAGACAGAGCAACGTTGAGTTGACAGAAGGCGGCACAACTCGTCAGGGGCCGCGCGCAAATTCAATGGGGAAATTGCAAGGAGGAAAGTATAAAAGTACGTACACTGCCAAAGCTCACCATGGGGGACCGGTAGGCGGCTGCGTTGATCTGCGGTGAGATGTGGAGGCTGGAGTACGGGCCGGGGCTGGTCAGGGCACCGTTCATGTCGTGGTGAGGCATCATGGCGAAAGGGCCGTAGGAGCCGGCCAGCGAGATGGGCGCACGGAGGGCCGGGGCTGGAAAAGAAGCAGGGAGCGGGCTGGGTGAAAGGAGACGTGCAGGAGGGGGAACGGCAGATGCTGCTTTACACCGACGGCAGGCACAAATTGCTGGAGTAATTCAGCGGGTCAGGCAGCAACTCGCAAGAAAAATCTCTCACGCCCGGCCCCACCGGCCCAAGCAGTGGTTCCCAAGCCTCAGCACCAGGTGGTGGGAAGGGGGAAACCTTGGGAGAAAAGGGCGAAATACAGGGGGGTGATTTCCATCTACTGCAAAACAGAGCCGCAGTCCATCCTCCTGTGGGACAGGCACCATCCTCCTGTGGGACAGGCACCATCCTCCTGTGGGACAGGCACCATCTCAGTTTAATGTTCTGAAGAAAAGGCCTCCAACAGTCCACTAGCCCCCCCCCCCCGCTAGACAAATGACCAGAACGGGCCTGCTGGCAATGGGACTTTAATCCACGACTGTCACAGGGAAGGCTGTCATAGTCCCAAGACGCAGGTGACACTTGTTAACAAACAGAAGCAGGAACAGCAACAGGCCATTCGGCCTCTCATACCTGTTCTGCCCTTCACTGAAATAATGTTAGGACAGGTTTGGAGGGATATGGTCCAAGCGTGGGCAGGTGAGACTAATGTAGCTGGGACATGTAGGCCGGTGTGGACAAGTTGGGCCTGTATCCACACTGTATCACTCTATGATGTCTGATCTCTTGCCACAGGGCCCCATCTCTGCATGAACTTCATCGTCCCCTCCCACCCAGATTCCATCAATATTGAAAAATCTCTTTTGATATTTCCCAAATTTCTCCATAACTCTAGGCAAAAGATTCGATCCTGCGAGGACTCATCCCTCGGCTCCGTTCCCCCCTCTCACTCTACCCCTCCGAGCGATTCTCTCCCACATTTATCAACATGGCCGCTATAAACTACCTCTGGAGCAGATAACGGCAACATCATTAATCAACCAATACACGGGCCCTTGGATCGTGACGAAAGATTACCCTGACAGTGACACACAGTAACAGAACAGACTCGGCATCAACAGCACCCGAGGTCGGCACTGAGCCCAGGTCACTGAAGACACCAGGCATCAGCTCGAGCTTCCTCACACAATCCCCAGTTAGAACATTGTTCCAGGTTGCTTGTTGGGTGTCAGTGAACTAATAACGAAGACCAAGAGGCACAAACAACTGCCCACGCTGCAGTCTTGGGCAAAATACAAAGTGCTGGAGGAACTCAGCGGGTCAGGCAGCAACCGTGGAGTTAATGGACAGGCGACGTTTCTAGTCGGGACCCCACTTGAGACCCAAGAGTGTGTCGGATAGTTGGGTCGTCCGTCCAGGGCTGGGAGCAATTACCTAGCGACTCTATGCCGGGTGGTTTCCCGGTGATGGGCCGCAGACCTGGCGTGGAGCTGGTGCCCGCAGTGGGAGCCTCGTTGCGTGGAGTTGGAGTGTTTGACTTCAGGCCAGGAGTCGACGACTTGTCGTTCTGTAAAACAGAGATATCTTTGATGACGAGAAATGAGGGAGGGGCAGCGAGGGGCAGAGTACAAGATGGAAACCAATTTACACTGACAGACGTGAGGTTTCACACAGTCACAAAGATATGAGTGAGGCACAAACTTGAATTGGTGTTTAATCCTAGTGATCACCGTCTTTGATCCCTGCAGTGTAATGTTGGATTTCAAGGAGAAAAATTCAGCTGTTTACCCCCTTTGCTCCATGAATCTCCCTGGTAAACCTTGAGCAGCCTCCAATGCAAGAATAACCCCCCTTAAATAAACCACCAGCGTAGTGGGTGCTCCATGTTAGAGCAACACTCCATTGTGGTCATACTACACGCTCTCCGCATTAAAGCCCGTGACCATATACCGTGTGCGCGTGCGAAAGCTTGCGGCATGCGTCCCCCATCGCTGTTGGGGGTGTGTGGAGACAGATCGCTCTGTACCGCGAGGAGACTCACGTGGCTCATCTCTTTGGTCTTTGACGAGGGCGTACTGCTGGATGAGGCGACGGAGGCGGGGCTGTTGGGACCATCCTTCTTGATGCCGCGCGGCTTGTCCAGGCCGTTCTCCCGGGGCGAGTGCACGGGGCTGACCCGCGGCGTCGCTGGATCCTGAACGTTTAAAGACAAGTCTCAACAGCGGCGGCAACGGGCAGACACTCCAGAGTCAACCCAATACATTTATTATTTAATTTTAGTTGTTAGAGATACTGTGCAGACCCACCGAGACCACGCCGACAAGCGATCCCCGCACGCTAATGCTATCCTACACACACCAGGAACAATTTACAATTTCACCAAAGTCAATTAACCTCAGATACTGTACGTCTTTGGAGTGTGGGAGGAAACCGGAGCACCCGGAGAAAACCCATGCTGGTCATGGGAAGAACCGACAGTACAAACTCTGTACAGACAGCACCCGTAGTCAGGATAGGACTCGGCTCTACAGCGCTGTAAGGCAGCAGCTCTAAGGCGGCTTTTAGTGTTACAGTAACATGCATTGGTTTTCCCCAGTGGGGAAGGAGCTGCTGGCTGGAACCTGGAACTTGGTTCCATTTCATGAAAGGGACATGGGCATCGCTGACAAGGCCAGCTTTGAGGTCCACCACTAATTACCTCGGGGGGGGGGGGGGGGGGGGGGACACAAGCCGACTTCAACCCTCTACGATCCACGTTGCGAAGGTGCTCCGGCGAAGGTGCTGGCGAACGGGGCCAGATCACCAGCGACATCAAGGGCGAGGGATTGTGTGTGACTGGAGGGAAACTTGCTCCCACCAGTTCAGGAGGAGTGGCTGAGGAAAGCACGATTGCCGTTTCACCCGATGCCTCAGCAGAACAAACCAGCCAACAGCAGCCACCTCGAACCAACGACAACCTCACACAATGCACCACTCAAACATCAACCTTGCCTTGTGTGTGGAGTTTGGAAGCCACGTCACCCTTTGGCAAGTCGCAGGTCGGTTTTGGTGCTGGGGAGGTGGGAGAGGTTTGGGATGGATGGGAAGGGAAGATCAAGTGGGATTCCAGAAGATTGCTAGAAAGATTCACTGGATGAGACCAGCCACATTAGGTCACATTAGTGTTTAAGAAGGAACTGCAGATGCTGGAAAGTCGAAGGTAGACAAAAGTGCCGGAGAAACTCAGCGGGTGCAGCAGCATCTATGGAGCGAAGGAAATAGGCAACGTTTCGGGCCGAAACCCAAGGGTTGCCTATTTCCTTCGCTCCACAGATGCTGCTGCACCCGCTGAGTTTCTCCAGCACTTTTGTCTACCTGGGTCACATTAGCACCTCCAGCACCCCACTCGCCACAGATATTAAACTCCGAGCGTTTCCGAAGTTGGGCAGAAGTAGTCAAGCACCCGGTCTTACCTCGTTGGAAACATCTACAACCAGGTCATCGCTCTTATCGCCATCGCTGTCCTGGAAAGGAGATCGATTAGTAGTCAACGGCCTTCTCAACACATCACCGCCATCTAATGCAACTGCGCAAAGTGCCTCACAACTGGAGACGGCTTTACCCACACGAAGGGCTTGGCAGTCAAAGGTTTTGTGAGCTCACCACCTCACTGTTGGTGGTACGGTGGCAAACGTACGTACCACAAGCTTGCGCACACCGCACCAAAAACAGTGAAGCAAGCCGTCTCTAAGGTGCTTCTGGCTGAAGGATGAATGGAGGACAACCAGGGGTGCCCCGCAACACACACACACCGAAACACACACACACACACACACACACCAACACAAACAGTAAGTAATTTTATTGGCCAAGTATTCACATACAAGGAATTTGCCTTGGTGCTCCGCCCACAAGTAACAACGTGACATAGTGACAGTTATGAATGACTCAGAAAACATTAAACATTAATAATAATAAAACATTAATGATAAAACACCATCGATCAAGCATTTGAACCAACAAAATACCAGATCAAAGGGAGGCTACAGATTTTTGGCTGTTGAATAGAGCAACTACTCGTGGATAAACCTGTTCATGTCTGGCTGTGGCAGCTTTGACAATCCGGAGGCTCCTTCCAGAGGGAATTCAAAGGGTTTGTGGCCAGGGTGAGAGGGGTCAGAGATGATCTTGCCTGCTCGCTTCCTGGCGAGACAGACACAGACACAGACAGTGGTGATGCTTCACATTCACCCAGGTGCAGAATGGGCCTTGGCTACACACTGGCACTCCCTCAGTTTTGGACGGGACCATTTGCCAAGAATGGGATGAGCACCCAGGACCTTCGGACCACTCAGACAAGAGGCCATTGCCCACCGATACTCAGCTGACGGTTGAAGAACGTCAACTGGTCTTTTTAAACAATCCGTGGCACATTGATCTACCCAGCCTCACTTCAAAAGACACAAGCATGCAAAGAGATTCGAGGGAGCAGGACTTACATATCTGTTCATCGAGTCTTTCTCCTCCACCTTTCGTTTCTTGGCGTCTAGGTAGTCAGAGGAACTCCTGCTGTTTCTTTCATTTGGCCTTAGGCTGTCTGATGGCGAAACAGAATTGTTCTGTGGAGAAAGAGAAGATGTCTCATAAGGGGCAGGTAAGGCACGTGATCACGGTTCAATCGACCCGAGGAGGGAGAACCAGGTTGCCCGGATATCAGTGAGCCCACCCTCTGGGAAATAATATTGGCAAAGGGACAATCCATCCGGCCATCAATGGGCCATGGGCAGTGTGTGTGTGTGTGTGTGTGTGTGTGTGTGTGTGTGTGTGTGTGTGTGTGTGTGTGTGTGTGTGTGTGTGTGTGTGTGTGTGTGTGTGTGTGTATGTGTCAGGATCACACGGACTCTAGTGGAAACTTGGCAAAAAGAGAACTCGAGTTGGAAGAGGAGTCACCTATCCACGTTCTCCAGAAATGCTACCTGACCCGCTGAGTTACTCCAGCACTTTGTGTCCATTTAATTGCATCCCTCTAAACCTTTCCCATCCATATATCTGACCAAATGTCTATTGAGAGCCGTCATTGTAGTGTTCTGATGAAAGGCCAGTGGGCCGAAACGTCTCTCTCCCCCCAGCTGCTGACAGACCTGCCGAGAGTTTGCAGCAGTCTCCACTTTGTTTGGGATCTCCATTGTCGACGTTGTTTATGCTGCACCGGGAGCCGGTTAGATCAGGAGTACACACGTGTCCGGGGAAAACCCGCTCCCTCTGGAGTCAGCTGGGCCAGAGAGGATGGGAGGAGGAGAGCAAGGAAGAGACGGTGAGGTGCCGAGCAGTTCGTTAAAGGAGAATGCAGTCTAGAGCCTGGGCTAGGTAGAATAGAGCTTCTAACAGGCTGCGTATGTGAATAAGCTCTTGAGAGAGCAGCCGGAGGCCAGTGGAGTGGACAGAAGTGTATCCTGAGGAGAATATTCCCACGTTACTATGAATAAGAATTTCCAATTGCTGCCCCCACCGCCCCCCTTATTGAAAGTGGCGAGTTAGCCAGAGATTAAAAGCTAGCATCAAACTGCCAACCACGACCAACACAAGAGCCTTTCTCAAAGCAATTCAGCTCTTTACTGAAAGTAGGGGCCAAGATGTGAAGGCGGAGTGTCCCTTCATCACTGAACGCTGCAATTAAAACCGGGGAGAGGGGGGAGGCGGGAGGGGGTGTGTGTGGGGGATGTACTGAAACCAACAACATTCAGCCTCCATTCAACTCTGCCCAGAAAGCGGCTCAGCCGGCTACACAAAAGAGACGACTTTAGCCTGGGGGCTGAACACAAGCCAACAACTTGCTAATCAGTCAATGCCTTACACGAAACACGGGCTCGTTTCTTTCCAAACCGCCACAGGCACAGAATCAGAGGCTCCGAGGCAGCGTGCTGAAAGGCACTCTCAGCAGGAACAGCGAGGCGGCGTGCTGAAAGGCGTGAAAAGAACTTGGCAGCCTGATATCTCGGGCGGCAGAGAGACTGAGCGAGAGAGCAAGAAAGAGCGACACACACACACACACACACACACACACAAAGAGAGGGACAGACACAGCACAGAGAGAGAGAGAGAGAGTGTGACAGACACAGAAAGAGAGAGACAGGGAGTGGTACACACAGATGAGAGAGAGAGAGAGAGAGAGAGAGAGAGAGAGAGAGAGAGAGAGTGTGACAGACAGAGAGACAGAGAGACAGAGAGACAGAGAGACAGAGAGACAGAGAGACAGAGAGACAGAGAGACAGAGAGACAGAGAGACAGAGAGACAGAGACACACACACACGTGCACGCACGCACACACGCATTCAGAGAGAGAGAGATATACACACACACACACACACACACACACAAACAAAAAAAGTCTCCCCATCTGCACTCCCCAAAATGTAGCAGCCTGGTGGGACCCAAGCGGCAATAATGGCGGTGTTCTTCAGGGCCATTGAAGCCTCCTGTGGACGGGGTCACTGCGGGCTGTTCTTATTTCTTCAGTGCCAATCGAGTCAAATGAAACCTTTCTTCCCAGCCAGTGAAGCTGAGAATAGCAGAGTGTATGTCAAGCGTCGAGAGGAATCGATCACTCAGCTTCCCCCTGGGCACACGGCCAACTCACTAAACATTATTGATGCTATGATGAACTCTCCTCGAGAAAAACGCTCAAGAAAAATGTTTTCATTTTTATGAATGAATTGAGACTGTGCCTTTTACAGGCTTTCCCTTAAACGCTGATGAGGTTTATTTTTATTTTTATGTTGCTGGGAAGTGAATATAGTTTGTTGACTGGAGACAGATTTTGTTCAGCAGTTGGGCATTTGTTGTTCTAAAGGGCTGTCGGCTTTCCTTGCCCCCCCCCCCCCCTCCCCCACTGATCTGCAACAAGGCCCTTTGTTCAACGTGACATTGGGAAATCAATATGAAGCAGGGACACAGCTGATTGGAATGTCAACCTCCCACCAACAAGGCTCAGAAAAGCCACACAAAGGCGGCTGTCCCAGCCCCACGTGGACAATAGCCAAAATCCTTCGGCACCGAAGCATGGTTTGTGCACAAAGAGAGGCGGAGAGGGAGGGAGGGAGGGAGAAAAAAACAAGGGAGTGAGAAAAAGATAGATAAGCAATTGGGGGACTGAAAGCATACAAATGAGCCACTCCTTTCCCTATCCAATTCCCACATGCAAGTTTAAAACCAAAAAACCCCCCCACCAAATATTTGGATCTTGCTGCTCAAAGTTAAAATGTTCCCACACCCATCAGGCAGCGGCTCCCACAGCCGGCACCCATCTCACCGTTGGGCAGTGTTTAGAGTGGTTACACACAAAATGCTGGAGTAACTCAGCGGGTCAGGCAGCTTCACTGGAGAAAAGGAATATGCGACGTTTCAGGTCGAGACTCGACTTGACCCGAGACAGTCGCCTATTCCTTTTTTTCCCCCCTAGAGATTCTGCCTGACCCGCTGAGTTACTCCAGCACTTTGTGTCTATCCTCCGTGTAAACCAGCATCTGCAGTTCCTCCCTACACACGTCAGAGTGGCTGCAGATGTGACAGCGCACCGTTCGTCAGGAAGGGTCCAGACCCAAAACATCATCTATCCTTATCCTCCTGAGATGCTGCCTGACCCGCTGAGTTCTTCCAGCACTTTGTGTTTTGAGCCCGGCAGCGCATTCCTCTGCGAGTCATTCGTTGCTCCACAGGAGTTGCTGGAGCCACTCTCCGCAGCTGAAGCACAAAGGCAGCACCACTTAGTGTCCAAGCCTGGAACGCTGAAACCCACATCAAGGTCAGTGTTTCAACCTCCCGATCAACACACTTGGAGCATGCTGTACCAAAGGCCATGAACCAAGGCAAGCATCATCCATCATTTGTTCAAGAAGGAACCGCAGATGCTGGAAAATCGAAGGTAGACAAAAGTGCTGGAGAAACTCAGCGGGTGCAGCAGCATCTATGGAGCTAAGGAAATAGGCAACGTTTCGGGCCGAAACCCTTCTTCATCCATCTTTTGATCAGACCTTAAACATAATAAATGCTGGGTTTACTCTATTCAGTCCTTCCCTTGGTCCCATCCGAGCATCGAGAGAATCAAGTCGTACACAAACCACTCTCCCCCCTCATCTCCCAATGATCAACCTCACCATCAGACCACTCTCAGACACCATTCCTCCTTCCTCCCTATTTAAAAACAGAACCAGAGATCAGAAAGCCCCCCTGCCTTCAATCTTTCCACACTCGTTCTGACTGGTCCCAATGGATGAACCAGTGCTCCAGGCAAGATCTCATTGGTCGCCCTTCCCCAATGATCCTTCCACCCAGCCACCATTTAAATCATTCACACGGGCAGCGAGTGGGGCACAGGGGTGAAGCTCAGTCTTTCCCCCCCCCCCCCCCTCCTGCATAATCGAGCAGATGCAAGGATAGCAGCGAGCCACACGCTGTGTGTAACAGGTACGGAGGTCTCTCAACATTCTTCTGCTGCCCCGACTGAAGCTTCATGACCACCCAGTGATGGTTCACTCTCCCTGGTCGACCAGTCACTAGGGGGACCAGCAAACATCTAGGTTGTTGCTGAAGAGACACACACACACACACACACACACACACACACACACACACACAAAGTGCTGGAGTAACTCAGCCTTTCTGGAGAACAGGGATGGCTGACGTTTTGGGTTGGAACCCTTCTTCAGATGGCCACACCCCAAGGGCTGAGATTCACCCTCAATACTTCCCCGCTTCAAGACGCTGCTTGAAACCTTCTCTTTTGATCAAGCCCTTGGGTTAACATCCTGACGTACTTCCTATTCGGCCGATATCAAATTATCGAGTCACACACACCACACAGAATCCTGCCGTTCAGCCCGAGTTCACGTCAACCATTAACCATCCATTTACACCCATTCCAAACAAGTTCCCCCATATTCCCATCACCTCCCCCCAGACTCTACCACTCGCCTACATGGTAGAGGCAAGGGCAATTCACCTATTGACCCACGCGGCTTTGGGATGGGGCTGGGGGGAGTGTGGGGGGGGGGGGGGGGGGTTTGGGAAAGAGAACCAAAGTGGCCTGCGCAAACCCACAGGATTAAAGGAAGAACAAGCAAACTCCACATCGACAGCCCCTGAGGTCAGGATTGAACCCACCTGACTGGTTCTGTGTGCAGCAGCTCTACCTGCTGTGCCACTGTATTGATATTGGGGAAACGGACATTAGAGACATATATACAAAGTGTCGATGGGTTATCAACAGGGCAGCTACACGACATTAAGGAGCTGGTTTTAGAGGGAAAACTGGTGAAAAATTGAACCATCAGCTGAAAACGAAAGCCTGGCCAGGAGTTAAAGGCCCACATCATACTGCACTAACTTTGGCCAAATGCACACTGCAAGTTGCCCCTGGGTAATAACAACGTCTGATCGAGGATAAAATGGCTTCTTAATCACAGGGGAGATTTTCATTTCTTCAGACTTGACTGCGTGCATTCAGAGAACTCGCTCACACGAAACACAACCCAGCACTGGCTGTACAAGGCAGCTGAGGGCTGTAAGCCTCCCTTCTAAATGGCTTAGGCAGCCGGCAAATGAGCAGGCAAGCATGAATTCACCGCTTGTGTTCATGGAATGGCCAGGCAACTCCTCAGCCGGCCCCAGTCGCTGGTTGGAGCTCGCGCTAATGAAATTAGGGCAGCACTAATCTCCAAGCCGTCACGTCTGGGCAAAGCGCAGAAAAGCAGCACTGGAGCCAAGGTGGTGAGGATGTTCGTCACGTGACGTATGAAAGGGGAAAGAAAACAGAAAGGTGGAAATCTATGTGGGACAGCCAGCAACAATCCATTTGAAACAGGCACCCCGTAGATTTTAGACACCAATCTCGTTGGGTGAATCACACACAGTCCACGTGTCAATACCCAGTAAAGAAAGTTTTTACTTACAATGGAAAGATCTATTTAGCCCGAAGCCTACAGTTAAGCATGGCTGAAGTCCAGCACAACACCCCTTTCTTTAAAGCCAGTGTGGGCAAGTTGGGCCGAAGGGCCTGTTTCCACACTGTATCACTCACCAAACTAGGAAGCTTCTGTGCAAGCAGAGGCTCCATCCAGTGAATAGGAGGCAAAGGGAAGGTCAGGTCAATGTGTTCAACCATTGGTTCTTACTCTGAGGTGTGAGTGACCCAAAGAGATGCCTTCATCTTCCTGTCCCCAGTCATTGCCTCACCCATTGAGCACAAGCCAATTCATTCCCCCCCCCCCCTCCCCCTCTTTTTGCCTGTACACGTCCACCATTGGCTTTGATCGAAGAATTGTCCACAACCCACTCAGCGCCCGTGCCAACTCCGACCTGGGCTGGGTAATAGCAGGCCTTCCAGATAAACCAGCAAGCCCCAAGGAACTGCAGATGCTGGTTCACACAAAAGGACACAAAGCACTGGAGTAATTCAGCAAGTCGAACAACATAGACACAAAAGGCAGCATCTCTGGATTAAAAATAGGTGACGTTTCGGGTTGGAACCCTTCTTCAGACAGCATCCCTGGAGAACATGGATACATGACGTTTGGATCCAGACCCTTCCTAAGATGGATTGTAGGTGTAGTGGGGGAGGAGTGGTGGGGGGGGGAGAAAGCTTGAAGAGAGGATGGGCAGGACAAAGGACAGCAGTAATAGGTGAACACAGGCAAGGGTGATTTAGAGAGGTTTAGATGGTTGGAACACAGATAAAAGCAGGAGGGGAATTGAAGAGACGCAAATTGTGAAGCAAGAGGAATGATGTAGGAGCAGGGGGAGAGAAATGGATGAGAGTCCAGCTGGGGCACAGGAGGGGGGGGCGTATTACCCAAAACAGTGATAGATGCCACAAACAGGCATCTGTGGTTTCCATAGAGTGGCTCCAGCTCAGTGAAGGTGCGCCCGTCACAGCTCATCAATGCACTCATCAACCCATGAGCGGTCGTGGCCAAGCTCGCCGACCACGCCTAGAGTGCACCACTCACTCAACGCCATCCCCACTCACAACAACACGGCTTCATCTGCCAAACGTCAATACCATTCAGCACAAACCACCACCAGAGAACAAAATGCCAATTCTAACACAAGCTCCAACTGGACATTTAAACCACAGCAAGTCTATTAACCCAGGCTCACCACAATGTTCATTTTTTGTCATGCATCATTCGTCATTACCAAAACCAGCAGCATAATGTCAAAACTAAACCAATCTTCCCTGCACAGAAGCAAATGGTCTCCGACTCCTAATCCAGGGGAACCAAGGATCCATCGACCCAATAGAAACAAGGAACATCAGGTGGTTTACAAATAAAAGACACAATGTGCTGGAGTAACTCAGGCAGCAGTCTGAGGTAGAGTCCTGAATGGAAATGTTACCTGTGCATGTTCTTCGGAGATGTTGCTTGACCTGCTGAGTTAGTTATTCTGGCACTGTGAACAGGACACATTGTTGGATCTTGTGGAATTTGAGATGCAGTTGGGGAAACTCTACAAAGCTCCTTGACTGAAGGGGTGTGTCTCAGGGCCTGTGTGCATGTGCGTGGTGTTATTTTGGTGACAATGAGTTGCTGGGAGGAGGGCGCAGTGAGGAGACCAGGAGTTGAGTCCACGCTGAAACATTCACGACAATGCCAATCATCACAAGACGATGAGGGGATTAACACTTACCACGCCCGAGTCCCTCTCTGGGAGAGCAGGTGAGTGAGATAGGTGCGGCAGCATCAGCCATTGGCGGGAGGAAAGGATTAAAAAAAAAAAAGCAGCGGTTAGAATTGTCAAACGCAACAAAACACATCATGTCATGCAACCAATAGTGGGGCCAACTCCAATTAGCATTCACAGATGAGACCACACGACCTGTCATTGGCTCATCCTCCCAGTGGACTCGCATCCCTCAGCCTATCAGAAAATGAAGACTATCCAATTGGATAATTCTTCACGGGCGGGGGGGGAAATGATCATAAGCGATAAACTGTGTTGTGTCTCGGGTCTTTTTGTTTTGTAATGTATGGCTGCAGAAATGACATTTCGTTTGGACCTCAAGGGGTTCAAAAGACAATAAATTGAATTGTATTGTATTGTATTGAAGTAGAATTATGCCATTCGGCCCATCAAGTCTACTCCGCCATTCAATCATGGCTGATCTATCTCTCCCTACTAACCCCATTCTCCTGCCTTCTCCCCGTAACCTCTGACACATGTACTAATCAAGAATCCATCTATCTCTGCCTTTAAAATATCCACTGACTTGGCAAATAATTCCACAAATTCACCACCCTCCGACTAAAGAAATTTCTCCACATCTCCTTCCTGAAAGAACATCCTTTAATTCTAAGGCTATGACCTCTTGTCCTAGACTCTCCCACTAGTGAAAACATCCTCTCTACATCCACCCTATCCAAGCCTTTCACTATTCTGTATGTTTCAATTAGGTTCCCCCCTCATCCTTCTAAACTCCAGCGAGTACAGGCCCAGTGCCGAAAAACGCTCATCATATGTTAACCTACTCATTCCTGGGATCATTCTTGTAAACCTCCTCTGGATCCTCTCCAGAGCCAGCACATCCTTCCTCGGATATTGTGCCCAAAATTGCTCACAATATTCCAAATGCGGCCTTACCAGCGCCTTATAGGGCCTCAGTCAAACCACTTCTGTTATGTCCTGATGACATTAAATCCTGGATGACCCTAAACTTTTTATATTTTAATGAAAAGAAAACAGAAGTGATAGTGTTTGGTCCCAATGGCTCCCGTGAACCTCCCCCTGTTGACTTGGGTCCCTTGGCACTGTATGTGAAGCCAATAGTTTTAAACTTGGGTTTTAAGATGGACAGTGATTTTAAATTAGATCGTCAAATAGGCGCGGTAGTTAAGTCCAGCTTCTTTCATTTAAGGCAGCTGGCAAAGGTGAAGCCCATTCTTGAACGACAACATTTTGAAACAGTAATCCATGCCTTCATTACATCTCGGCTGGATTACTGTAACACACTTTATTTTGGAGTTAGCCAATCTTCCCTTGCACGTCTCCAGTTGGTTCAGAATGCTGCTGCTCGCCTTTTAACTGGAACACGTAAGAGGGAGCACATAACGCCTATTCTGGCCTCCCTCCACTGGCTGCCTGTGTACTTTAGAGTTCCTTTTAAGATTATTTTATTTGTTTTTAAATCTTTAAATGATCTCGCCCCGCCTTACCTCTCTGAGCTGCTTCATCCCTACGCTCCTGCTCGGTGCCTCAGGTCAGCTGATCAGCTGCTCCTGATCTAAGCGGAAGGGATAGAGCCTTCTCTGTTGCTGCTCCGACATTATGGAACACTCTACCTTTGCACATTACACAGGCCCCTTCACTGTCCATTTTCAAAACTAGTCTTAAAACCCTTTTCTATTCCTTGGCTTTCGCCCCTGCATGAGACTTTGCTCTTGTTTTAGTGTTTCTATTATTGTTTTTTATTGCTTTTACTGTCTTTTAATGTTTTTATTGTTTTGTTTTATGTTTATGATTAGTCATGTACAGCACTTTGTTGCAACAGTGGTGGTTTTTAAAGTGCTCTATAAATAAAGTTCAGTTCAGTTCAGCATTACATCCCTGTTTTTGTATACAAGCCCCCTTGAAATAAATGCCAGCATTGAGTTTGCTTTCTTTACTACTGAACCTCTTGCACCACTCTTCAATTTTGGGTTTGAAAACCAACTAACAATGAAAAATAAACTTTCCACCACAATCTTCCCCCTGGGCTTTTGTTCCTAAAGTCTCGAACAGATTGTTTTTAATTTCTATAAACTCCAAGCCAATTTGGAGATTGGCAAATCATAGCCCAGCAGGCCATTCAGCACCTCAAGTCCATGCAAGCTGTCAAGGAAGCAAAACCAATGATTCCAGTCCCCTCTCTCCTTCCCATTAATCCTGCAATTCCATTCTCTCCACACCTGACAGTTAGTTATGGCAGGCACCAGCACATCCTTTGAATGTGCCTTTGGGATATGGAGAGGAAACAAACCTTTTCATGCCTCTAGTCTCCTCCTCCCCCGACTCTCAGTCAGAGTCTGAAGGGCCTCGACCCGAAACGTCACCTATCCCTTATATCTAGAGTTGCCGCCTGCCCCACTGAGTTACTCCAGTAATTTGTGTCTATCTTTGGTGCAAACCAGCATCTGCAGTTCCTTCCTACATAAAAGGTGCCTTTTCTTTTGCTGCATTACCAACACATGAGCAGGCCGCAGGGATAGCCTGTGACCTGAGAGAGGATAGACCTCACTGGTGGGACCACACCTTCGCCCATTGCCCCCGGCCCTGCTCACCTCTGTGGTCCAGCTCGTGATGGTTCTTCTCGTCCTTCACCAGCAGCTGGGCCTGGCTGCCCAGTGCACCGGAGAGAGCCAACAGCCCCGCGGCACTGCCGGAGACGGGGGCGATGCCGGGCGGCTGCAGGCCCGAGGGGTGGGGCGGCATTTGGACAGGAGCGTGGGCGTGGGAGAGGTGCTGGGCCTGGAGCTGCTGCTGCTGTGGAGAAAAAAAATCAATGCCACATGTGATGGGAAGGAAAAACCAGGAGGGAAAAATCAGGGGGAAATGCAGAGCAACAAGAGCGATGGAGGTGAGAAGAAGGAGGGTGGGAGTTGGGGGGAGGGGGGGGGGGGGGGGGAGAGGAGAGAGGGAGAGAGAACAAGAAAACTGAGAAATTTGTGGAGGATCATTAACACGGAAACAGATCTCACACAGTGGTGCCCTGCTAGAGAAGAGCGAAAATTCCAGAAGGAAAGGTTAATAATTCAGCTCAGATTTATAGATCAAACTTGGAATTGTAAAGCATAGAACACCTTGCACAAACAGCTGATAGCTGGGGCTGCTCTTTGATCAAGGGGGTGGGGGGGGGGAGAGGAAGGTGGGGGGAGGGGAAGGAAGAGGGGGGGAGGGGGAGGGAGGGAGGGGGAGGGGGAGGGTGAGGGTCGGGGGAGGGGAAGGAGGGGGAGGGGAAGGTGGGGGAGGGGAAGGTGGGGGCGGGGAAGGTGGGGGCGGGGAAGGTGGGGGAGGGGAAGGTGGGGGAGGGGAAGGAGGGGGAGGGGAAGGTGGGGGAGGGGAAGGTGGGGGAGGGGAAGGTGGGGGAGGGGAAGGTGGGGGAGGGGAAGGTGGGGGAGGGGAAGGTGGGGGAGGGGAAGGTGGGGGAGGGGGAGGTGGGGGAGGGGGAGGTGAGGGAGGGGAAGGTGGGGGAGGGGAAGGTGGGGGAGGGGAAGGTGGGGGAGGGGAAGGTGGGGGATGGGAAGGAGGGGGAGGGGAAGGAGGTGGAGGGCAAGGAGGGGGAGGAACTGTGAGGGCTGCTGGTAAATGGATGGGAATGGTGCAATTGAGGGAAGGATTTGGGAAACGGACGCACTGGGGCCTAACCAGCTCCACGCACCACATGAAGCAACAACTTTGACCTTCCCCACTGACCCACACCCCAGCTCCAAGAGCCCCCTTGGTCGGCTTGTTGTTACACCGATGTCCAACAGAATTCAGACACACACACAACACTGAAATAGATGTCTTGGCAAAAAAAAAAAGGTCTAAGCAGAGACTGGATTAAAGGCACAACGAGCAGACAATGACACAGGATTCACTGCAACACAGCTCCAGCCAACACAAATGAAGAGTAAAAAATAATGTCCTGATTTAACACTGGGGAGGTTGTGCCGGTGCATCAGCAGTAAATGCTGGGCATCGAGGCATCCGCTGGGATTATTACACCTTCAGTCTTGTAAATGTAGTTTAGTTTACAGGTACAGTGCGGAAACAGGCCCTCCGGCCCAAGGGGTCCGCACCGACCAGCGATCACACCGTACACTGACACTATCCCACACACGAGGAACTATTTACAATTCTTACCCAAGCCAATTAACCTACAAACCTGCACGTGTTTGGAGAGTGGGAGAAATCTGGAGCACCTGGGGAAAACCCACACGGTCACAGGGAGAATGTAGAAACTCCGTACAGACAGCACCCGTAGTCGGGATCGAACCCGGGTCTCTGGCGCTGTGAGGTAGCAACTCTACCGTGCCGCCTCTGGTCACATTAACTTGCAACCAGGTTTCTCATTCCCAATGGAAGTGGCAGTGAACGCTGACATCTCATGGGTCCAGGAAGGCTTATGGGATTGGTTTGCTGTGGAATATTGGGCTGTTCCTGTCAGTCACTGTGTGATTGGCTGTTTTATTACAGCAGGCACACGGTTACTGTGCAACACATTCTGTCCACAGTGCCTCCACTGACCCAGCGGTTCACTTGGAATCTCATTAATATGCAAAGGGACAAAGGTAGTTGGGCTAACCTTCTCTTGGGTGATGAAGGCATGCACACTGCTGAGCTCCCCTCAGCCGGACCTGAATTAGGGACCCTCTCCAAAACATCGCAGACAAAAATAGACACAAGATGCAGAGACATGTGACAGGAAGCAAACCAGGAAGCAGCCCAGAGAAGTGCAGGGACAATGGACAGCAGGAGATATACACTCACAACTCACACCCCAGGCCCGTTGCTTGGAGAGTTGCCCCCAGAACAGCACACTCACACACACACACACACTCACTCACACTCACACACACACACCTCTAATATCCTGGCTTCGAGAACAAGAGCACTAAACCCTACAGCACAATCCCAGGACATGGATTATATCCCGATACAAGGACAGGGAATGGGATCAGAGCCGAGATCTTCCCGTTTGCTTTGTCCTTTGATTCTGATCGATTAAACCGGGAAGAGTGGGGGCGGGTCTGGAGGGGGGGGGGGGGGGGGGGGGGGGGGGGGAGAGGAAAAGGGTTCAAACCCAAACGGTTCAGTGTTCAGAGTAAGAACAGCGGATGGCATCCTCGATTGACTGGGCAGCTGATGCAGCCCCATGCAACTGGCACGGGGGGGGGGGGGGGGAGTTTTCGGGGAAGTACAGGGCAGGAGTGTGGAGTGTTGGCCGAGGGACTTCAGCATAAGCGGCAAGACGGGCGCGCATGCTCGCCTGGTGCACAGAAGCAGCGGATCACACGGGTGGCATGCTGGAGACACGAGAGAGAGAGATAGAGAAAGTGAGAGAGAGAGAGAGAAAGTGAGAGAGAGCGAGAGAGAGCGAGAGAGAGAGAGATAGAGAGAGAGGGAGATAGCGAGAGAGAGCGAGCGAGAGAGAGATAGAATCGAGAGATAGAGAGAGAGAGAGATAGAGAGAGAGAGATAGATAGAGAGAGATAGATAGAGAGATATAGAGAGAGAGAGAGAGAGATAGAGAGAGATAGAGAGAGAGAGATAGAGAGAGAGAGATAGATAGAGAGAGATAGATAGAGAGAGATAGATAGATAGAGAGAGATAGAGAGAGAGATAGATAGAGAGAGATAGAGAGAGAGAGATAGAGAGAGAGAGAGATAGAGAGAGTGAGAGAGAGAGATAGAGAGAGAGATAGAGAGAGCGAGAGAGAGAGCGAGATAGAGAGAGAGAGCGAGAAAGAGAGAGATAGAGAGCATAGAGAGAGAAAGCGAGAGAAAGTTAACGTGTTTAGGAGGGAGGGACTAACCATGAGAGGTGGGTACATAGCGTGGTGCTGCTGGGAATGAAAAGAGAAAAGATTTCAGATGTTACATTATTAAAACTCAACTCCCCCCGCCACCATCCCTTTGCCCTCCCAATTAAAAACACTTGACCCATTAAAACAAAGACAAGTGAGACACTTAACACGTAGTCATTGAAAAATCAAAGCGTTCAATTTAATTTCTCCCTCGGACAGAGATTGGGTCTCCAACACTCGATGGAGCAGCAATGGTGACACACGGCTCCAAAGGGTTCCATTCATGTTCGTAACGGAGCAGAATTAGGCCATTCGGCCCATCGAATCAACTCCGCCATTCAATCATGGTTGACCTATCTTTCCCTCTTAATCCCATTCTCCTGCCTTCTCCCCAACACCCCTGATACCCGTACTAATCAAGAATCAGTCAATCTCTGCCTTAAAATTATCCATTGACATGGCCTCCACAGCCAATGAATTCCACAGATTCACCACTCTGGTGATTCACCTCCTGCATCGCTTCACTTCCATCTCCAGCACTCGCGCCCACACATTGTCCTCGTCTGTCGCTCTTAGTCCAGTGGCCACTAGATGGTCCCTGCAAGCTGCACTCGGGATCAGAGCCCATAAGACCACCCTCCATAGACTCAGCAGCCAAAGCAGCCCACAAGAGAACTTCCCCAAAATGCCCGTGGGTCTACGTGTAAGTGGTTGGCCATTCCGCCTCAGATGATGGCACCTCGAGGTGCCAAGCTGCTGGATGATGGGTCCCTTCCCCATGCGATCATGCAAATGCTCCACACACTCACTCAGAGCTCCAGGCATCAGGGGTTTGGGGGAAACTAGGTGCCGTGCTTGATCTGAAGGATGTTAGAACTGCCTTATTCATTGGGAAATATTTGCGGACATTGGTAGCGTGTTCCCCACTCTACCTATCTCTGCACAGTAAACCAGATAGACACCAAATGCTGGAGTAACTCAGGTCAGGCAGCATCTCTGGAGAAAAGGAATAGGTGACGTTTTGGGTCGAGACCCTTCTTCATACCAGTAGGGTCTGAACCCAAAATGTCATCTATGCCTACCTGACCCAGGTTACTCCAGCACTGTGTCATCTATTGTGTGAACCAGCATCTGCAGTTCCTTCTGACATATTTCCTCTGCACAGTACACTCTCATTAAAACAACAGTAAAGACAGCAACTGTTTCTCAATAGTAGTGGTTTGACAGATAAATATTGGGCAGGACACTGAATTGCTCTTCTTTGAAACACTGCACCACGCATTAAGAGGCAGGTAGGCGTTGGTTGCATGCAGACCTGAAGGACAGCGTGTCTAACACAGGTAGGCGTTGGTTGCATGCAGGCCTGAAGGACAGCGTGTCTAACACTGTGTGGCATTTGGAGTGTCGTCCTCACACCAGGAGCATGCTCCCCTCCAGTGGTGTCCATGTCAGGGTCCACGAGCAGCATGGATCAGCCAGGGTCCAGTAGCCTGGAGCAGCCAAACACATGCAACCAACTCAGGCTCTCAAGTCCCCCCCCAATGCACCGACCAAGTGACTGTCATATCATGCCAGCCTCCTCTCTAGCACCCAGCTACGTAGAGAATTGACCCAGTCTCTGCAAGTTTAAAAGAACGAGACGATACACTATTGAAATACGGGGCTTGGGGAGGGGGGGGGGGAGAGATGGGGTGCCCCCGGAACCAGGGTCTCAGTGTCTGTGTGGGATGGAACTGCCGATGCTGGTTTAAACCGAAGATAGACAAAACGCTGGTGGAAGTCAGAGTGACAGGCAGCATCTCCGGAGAGAAGGAATGGGTGATGTTTGGGGTCGAGACCCTTCTTCAGTGTACGTGGACGGCCAAGCTGGAGCGATGAAGACTTTTCTTGAGCCGGTAGGTGGGTATCTTTGGAGTACTCTACCCAAGGGAGCCGTGGAGATCAGGCACCCAGTACAGTCAAGATAGCTCAATAGCTTTTAAGGGGGATGGAAATAAAGTGCAGGAAAATGGCACTGAGGGGAGTAGGTCAACCAGGAATGGCAGAGCAGTCGACAAATGGCCAACTCCTGGCTTATATTAGACAATAGGTGCAGGAGTAGGCCATTCGGCCCTTCGAGCCAGCACCGCCATATTCTGATAGAACACAAAAGTAGGTCATTCGGCCAAATAGAGCCATCCTGAAGCTTCCTGGGGTCTAGGAACCAGAGAATAGACGTCAGGTCAGGAGCTGAGCCTCTCATCCCAACCTCCCCGCGCGGGACTGAATGCAGAGAGATCCCAACGGTGCTTCACTGGAAAATGATCTGATGCAACGTCACAGTTTACGCTCCAGGAGTCACAAGCTCTTCCTCCAATTCCTCCTTCTTTCTCCCTGGTGTCAACCTGATTTCCCCTCAAGACCATCAGCAGTAATTGCCCCATCCAGTGGGAATGAGTTCTACATTACTGCTCATGCGAATAAACACTCAACTGTTTTTTTTTCCTTATCACACTGGTGACTTCCATGAGATGGAATATAGTGTAGCAGAGTGTGGAGTCAGGCATTTTGGTAGAAGGAACAAAGACATAGGCTATTGTCTAAAAGGGGAGAAAATCCCAAAATCGGTGCAGGATTTCCAAAATGTTAATCTGCAAGTCAAATTGGTAGTAAATAAGTCAAACACAATGCTAGCATCTATTTCAAGAGGGCTAGAATACTACAAATAGGGATGTAATACTGAGGCTCTATAAGGCGCTGGTAAGGCTGCATTTGGAATATTGTGAGCAATTTTGGGCACCACATCTGAGGAAGGATTTGCTGGCCCTGGAGAGGGTCCAGAGGAGGTTTACAAGAATGATCTCAGGAATGAGTGGGTTAACTTACAATGACCACACTGGGCTTATACTTGCTGGAGTTTCGAAGAATGAGGGGGGACCTCATTGAAACGTACCGAATAGTGAAAGGCTTGGATAGGGTGAATGCGGAGAGGATGTTGCCACTAGTGGGAGAGTCTTGGACTAGAGGTCATAGCCTCAGAATTGAAGGACGTTCCTTCAGGAAGGAGACAAAAATACATTTCTTTAGTCAGACAGCAAGCTGTGCAAAATGTGTTGGAAGGAAGACACAAGAGACCACGGGAGCTAGAGCCTCGAGTGAAACATAACGCTGGAGGAACACAGTGGGTCAGGCAGTATCAGAAATGGACAGGCGACGTTTTGGGTCGGGACCCTTCCTCACACAGGTGGAAGCCCAGGAGCAGCATATCCCAGCTTCCCAGAGAGGAAGGAAAAGTATCAACCAGGGAGGTAGGTGGGGGAAGGGGAAGATAGTGGGAAGTGGTGGTTTAAATATTGAGCCAGGGAATCTGCTGAACTTTGGCACACGTTAATCTAATAACGTAGCCCACTTGACTGGCAATGGCAACACATTAGTGAGAACACAGTCATGTGATGTTTACTCAAGTGAGGCACGGACAAGAGGCTCATTAATCTGCAATGTGTGAGGCAGGCAGGCGGCATGTGACTCGGTGTTGTTGACGACGGGCCTGTGTTCCGTGGCCTGGGAGAGAAATCAAATCTCCACAGTTCCACATTGCAGACACCCCACCCCGTGACTTATTTCACGCCAAAGGTGTGATCCACTTCGGAGAAAGGCCGAGCCATAGGAGTCGGGGAAGGGGCGACTGAAAGAGGCCCTCTCCACAACACTCCGTACTTTCCAAACCATCCAACCAAAAAAAACTGCAGCAGGCGACTGGGAAAAATGTCGCCAACTACCCCCCCCCGAATTAAAATAGTGGAATCTCGCAGCCTGTCCTGAGGAAATCTAGCCACAGTCTCGGGCCATCTGCAGTGCAAGCCCGTGGAATCATAACTAGAGTCAACTGGGCCCAGTGCCCAGCCAAGGAGAATGGAATGGGCCGAGGCTCGAACAAGAATTCAGATTCGCAACACACACCAACAAGAAATTAATTCACTTATAGACTCAGTCTGAAGAAGGGTCTCGACCCGAAACGTCACCCATTCCTTCTCTCCAGAGATGCTGCCTGTCCCGCTGAGTTACACCAGCATTTTGTGTCTATCTTCGGTTTAAACCAGAATCTGCAGTTCCTTCCTATAAGAAATTAACTTCATTCAGGCGGCACAATCAGAGTTGCCACCTTACTGCGCCTGAGACCTGGGTTTGACTGCGGGTGTTGTCTATACAGCGTTTGTATGTTCTCCCTGTGACAACTTGCTCTGGATTCCTCCCACACTCCAAAGACGTGCGGGTTTGTAGGTTAACTGGCCTGGGTTAAAAAATTGTAAACTGTCCCAAGCGTACAGGATAGTGCTAGAGTATGGGGTGATCGCTGGTCGGATCGGACTCAGTGGGTCGAAGGTCCCGTCTCCATGCTGTATCTCTAAAGTCTAACAACGTGGACCAAATAACTCAAGCACAACTGTAGCAAACAAGATAAAAAGCACTCTACAACAGATTTCAGTCTCGGTTTCGTACAGTGTCGCGGTAGTTTATCTACTGGGCTGATGCGTGATCCAACTGGCCCAGGGACATTCGCTAGTCCAGAGTAGTCCCTTCAACAGAGTTATATATTGTTAGTTATACAGAGCAGAAACAGGCCCTTCGGACCACCAAGTCCACGCCAACCAGTGATCACCCCGTATACTAGCCCTACCCTACGCACTAGTGGCAATTTGCAATTGCACCAAAGCTAATTAACTTACAAACCTGTACATCTTTGGAGAGTGGGGGGGAAACTTGGGATCCTGGAGAAAACCCACACAGGTCACGTTGGGAGAACGTACAAACTCCGTACAGACAGCACCCGCAGTCGGGTTCGAACCCGGGTCTCTGGCGCTGTAAGGCAGCAACTCTGCCGCTGCACGCCACTGTGCCGAGCAGTTGCTGCTCTGTATCCGACTCGGGTTACAGGCATCTGCCTTCACTTTGCCCAGGATTTGCGAGCAGCTTCCCGCAAGCGAAAAGCCTCTGATCTTTTGCCACCCACTTTAACTGTTTCTCGTGGAGTAGCCGCGTGTTGGGAGGGTGTTAACCCGCAGGGGGTTTCCTGTCAGACGGGGAACAGGCTCCAAGTTACCAACGGCAACCGAGGCACCGACAACCGCGGGGAGGACGCACGCCTCGGACACGGCTCCTCCTCACGCAGGGAGCAGGCCCGGGTCATCCTTCCACCGTTGCCCTGCAGGCAGCAGGAATCAAAGACCAACCTCCTCGGCATTGCTTTGAAAGCAATAGACAGCGGCTCAGTTACTGTACTGATGGCCAGAAGTCTGTTCCACCAGGAAAGCTGGGAATTTAAGCTGCTGTAATTAAATGCATCTGGAATAGAAAGCTGCCATCCGCAACCGGCAGCAGGAAACTGCTGAGTTGTTCCAGGAAAAGCCGTCAGGTTCACTAACGTCCACCAAGGGAGGGAAGCTGCCAGCCTCACCCCGCGCCCACATCTCCTCCGTCCTGGGGCAATCATCAGCATTCACGCCCCTATAGAAATGAGGGAACATCCCCCAGGTACAGGCGAGGGAGGTGACAACAGCACAAAAAGCACATCCTTCACTTACACTTCATCAGCTTGATCAACACCAAAGGATCACAGTGTGGGTTTCCAGATGCCATGGGGCTTTATACTGATGTGCAAGGCCACCAACAAGGTGAGCTTCAGAGCTGTAAAGCACAGAAACAGGACCTTCGGCCCACCTCGCCCATGATGCCCCATCTACGCTAGTCCCAGTTGTCCACGTTTGGTCCATATCTCATCCATCTTCCCCATTAAGTACACATTTGCTAATCACCCCAAATACAATATGAACAATGTCTAGGTTTATATACAAACTTCAATGTACCTTAACACTTGAATGGGTGTAGGATGGAACTGCAAATGCTGGTGTATACAGAAGAGAGACACAAGTACTGGAGTAACTCAGCAGGACAGGCAGCATCTCTGGAGAAACAGGATGGATGACAGATGACCAAGGAAGGGTGGAGCCCATAATGGCCCATTGTTGGCTGGTGAAGAGTTGATAACAAAGGGATACACGGATGCAAACAATGGAACTACTATGAACTAGTGGAATGTTTACTGGAGAAGTGATGAAGTCTCATGAAATAATTGACCAAGCTGCTGGTCACCCCGCCTACAAATAAGTTTGAAAGGAGCATCTTAAAAGGAAAGGGAAAAAAAGCACAATAAAGGTCCAAGGAGGGAATTCTAGAGCTCGAGACACAGTGACTGATGGTAGAGATGATTAGGCTGAATGATGTTAATAATATATTTCTTATATTATTAACATAATTCAGCCAACCTGTTTGTTTAATTAAAAGTAACTTTTCCAGAGATCCACACAGGGAGTAATGGGGGAGTCAGATTCGGAGAGATTGCAAAATAATGACAGATGTCTACGATTTTTTTGTCCCCTCAATGCCCGGGCAGCAACGATTTCTCCTTATCCGGTACTGGATGCCACTCAGTGTTGAGATGAGAGCAAGGCATGGTCCCAAGAGGCAGAGGAATTAAAATGTCTTCAGTAGTCCCAGCCCCAGTGTCGAGTGTACGATGATGAGCTATTTATTTTAAGCCAACCAGCACAAAACAATGGGCCAAACGGCCTCCATCTGTGTCCTAAATATCCCCCCTCCCCCCCGCCCCTCCCCCTCCCATTTCTACAACTAGCCAGCAATGCATCTCGGGAATAGATAGGATGAAAGCCGAGGGAACAATGCCGGCTTGATTGGAAGATCAATGAGGATCAGCGAACCTTTGAACCGCAAGGCGACAAAGAAACAGAAATCCATCCGTTAGTTCCAGCAGAAAAATCACACCGAGAATCTCTCTGGTTAAAGATTAAATCTGTGGAGTTACACAACCCACAGGAGAACGACATGTCCAGACTGTTTATGTCTGCAAGGCTGGTAAGTTATCAGCTGCAGAAATTACAGTGCCCTCCATAATGTTTGGGACAAAGACCCATCATTTATTTATTTGCCTCTGTAATCCACAATTTGAGATTTGTAATAGAAAAAAAAAAAAAATCATATGTGGTTAAAGTGCACATTGTCAGATTTTAATAAAGGCCATTTTTATACATTTTGGTTTCACCATGTAGAAATTACAGCTATACATATACATATAGTCCCCACATTTCAGGGCACCATAATGTTTGGGACACAGCAATGTCATGTAAATGAAAATAGACAAGTTTAGTATTATGTTGCATATCCTTTGCAAGCAATGACTGCTTGAAATCTGCGATTCATGGACATCACCGGTTGCTGGGTGTCTTCTCTGGTCTTCAGCGGACAGTGGTCATTGACAAACCCACACCCGACTCCTGAAGATTGTCACAGTATGTCATGTTGTCACTTGATGATGGAAAGGCAGGAGGAAAGACTAGGCGCTGAGAGATCTCTTATACCTGCATTGAGGCAATTAAACACACCTGAGCAATTACAAACTCCTGTGAAGCCATGTGTCAAAAACATTGTGGTGCCCTGAAATGGAGGGGGACTATGTATAAACACAGCTGGAATTTCTACATGGCGAAACCAGAATGTAATAAAACCTGATAATGTGCACTCTAACCACATGTGATTTTTTTTTCTATTACAAATCTCAAATTGTGGAGTACAGAGCCAAATGGATAAATGATGGGTCTTCGTCCGAACATTATGGAGGGCACTGTAATTTCTTTAACAAAAATAAACCTCATTAGCAAGTTTCAGAAACAAATTCCAAGTCTCTATTGCTCAGTAACGTGGGCAGAGTCACACACGTACCTCGGCCCTGCTTACGAGAGAGAGCACTAACTGACCCAGAGACGCACACAAACGGACCAGAGCTCTACAAATATTTTTTAAAGCAAATTACATTCACACAGCTTGGCCTTGGAGGGGAGGAGAGGGGGGGGGGGAACAAATACCCACCGCCACAAAATACCTTTCCACACATTTCCCAGCACAGCTGCCGCACATTTTAAAAAGATTGTCTTACACGGCGCTCAGCTGGTTACAACTGGGAATGTGTGTTACAAAAGCAGATTATGTGAAAAGCCCGAGGCTTTTGCCTGTTTCACACAAGCAAAAGTCGTGGATGGCAGGAGACAGTGGGGGAAAGGAGAGGAGTTCCAAAAAGCATCATGCATCCACAAATTAGCAAGTGTCGGGGGAGGGGGGGGTGTAAAAACCCCAACCCTGCCCCCCCCCCCCCACCCCACCCCTTCTCAAGCACGGAGGCATTTTACACAGTCTCGTCTGAAGGCCCCACAACCAGAAACAGATGCGAGGTATTTTAATCCCGACAACCAGGTTCTAAGAGCAAGGATTTAAATTCTCTCAAATCAACGGCTTCACTGGAGAGAATTTAAGGTGGGCCTCGATCGCCCCACCCGCTTGTCGTTAGCATCAGAGCAAGGACAAAGCCCTCCCTAAAGGCCTGACTAAGTGGATTGGCATGATTAATGCTGGGACGTTGCACAGAGACCACCAGAGACAGCCTCTGGTTGGGGGGGGGGGGGGGGGGGGGGGGGGGGGTTGGGGGGAAGGGAGTGACCGTGTTATACACCACCTCCCTTCAGCATTCAAAGCCGCTCTTTGAAAGACAATACCCTCACACCCCATCCACTCTGCAACGGGCGGTCAGGCGGACAACCTCGGCAGAGGTGCCCCCGTGATTGCAGCCCAGCGATCGTTTATCAGACAGGCTGATTGAATGGCTGGCTAGTTAATGACAGCCCAACAATCCCATTCAGGCAGATTCGAGGAAGCGATTACCTCTAAAATGGGGGTCACAGGCCTAACTCATTTGCTTTAATTGAATCCCAATATCTCCCTCCAGCTGCTGTGACCTGTAACCTGGCCTATAAACCACGCTTTTAAAAAAAAGGCTAATCAAACCACGACTTTATTCTACAACCTCCTACACATCTCGCTGCAACAGGGGAAAGAAACCTATAAAAAGCATTAAGAGCTCTCGAGAAAGGGCTGGAAATATCGATTCCATATCTTCAGTATCAGAGACAGTTGATCAATTCATACACGGGGCAGAAGGGCAAGATAGAACACATTTGTCACGAGGCTTTCAACTCTGCCGACATGGCTGTCTCTCTGTACTTGTGTAAATCTCCGAAGCTTAATGGATAATGTTATTTTTAATGCTGAAAACGGTTCCTTTTCCTACCTCAACCCTGTTGGAGACAGACACAGAAGTCCCTGCATGCCAAATGGCTCCAAATTCACACAACATCCACACGCTGGTAATTGGACCAGCTCGACGGTAACTTAACCCAATTATTTTCTGTTGCGACTCGCATCAAAACACAACATTGCCGGAGCCAATCGTGCAGCCACGGCATGAAAGGATGGTGAACGGGGAACTCCTTCACACAGCCGGCTGGTTTAGCCTTGCACAAATTGCTGGGTCATTAAAGCAGTGCCAGTGGTGAAATCAGCTTCAGACTTGCCATCTGATCTGGCGTTCTCAAATTCAGTGCCCCACAGCGTGCCATTGATTGCAAATGCAAATCTACCCCATTATTACCCTTCAATGTGGAGACCACAGCAGCAATCACGTTGACAGTCTCACTGAAATGGTTTTCGTTTGGTTTCAAAGACACAAAATGGAAACAGGCCCTTCGGCCCACCATGTCCATGCTGTCCATCCGTTCACTAGTTCGATGTTACTCCACGTTTGCATCCACGTCCTACAAATTAGGGGCAATTTTTACAGAGGTCAATTAACCGACACACCAGGACGTCTGTGGGGTTTGCGAGGAAGCTGGAGCACCTGGAGGAAATCTATAGAGAGAACGTGCGAATGCCGCACAGAGAGCGGCCAAAATTGGGGATCGAACCCGGGTCTCTGACGCTGTGAGGCAGCAGCTCTAGCAGCTTCATCACCAAGTTGCCTTGGAAGTGACAAAACACTCATTTTCCTCCAAGATCATATAATGGTGCACAGGTCAAGAATGTAACATTTCACTGGTTTGCAATGCTCCCGCAGAGTTATTGGGACCAATGTGAAAATAAAGTCTCATCGTTGCTCAATGACGTTGACGAAATATTAGAGCCCTCCAATCGCCCAGGTCTAGAGTCATCTTCAGACGGATAAATGGACAATCGGTTTGGAGTACAGGAATTTAAGTCACTTTCCACTCCAGGAAGAGGGGATGCCCTGCAACTATTCTCAGGGAACATTGCCTAAATTCCTGTGAGCAGAGGCAAATGGGAAGCTAAACTTGCCACCTTCTGCAGATGTACAAAATGTGCCCATGAGCTGAAGTTGTACTTAATTGCTTTGGATGTTTAAGAAGGAACTGCAGATGCTGGAAAAACTAAGGTAGACAAAAAGGCTGGAGAAACTCAGCGGGTGAGGCAGCATCTATGGAGCGAAGGAAATAGGCAACGTTTCGGGCTGGCCCGAAACGTTGCCTATTTCCTTCGCTCCATAGATGCTGCCTCGCCCGCTGAGTTTCTCCAGCCTTTTCGTCTACTTTGGGATGTTTATGGGTTAGGGCCTGTACTTTCCCCACCACTATCTTGTGCACTGTAAAGGGCCTGTCCCACTTACGCGATTTTTTTCGGCGACTGCCGGCACCCGTCATAGTCGCAGCAGGTCGCCCAAATTTTTCAACATGTTGAAAATCCAGCGTCGACCAGAAAAAGGGTACGACTCTTTGGGAGACTACCCACGACCGTAGAGGCGCCTACCCGCGACATGTCTCCATTCTCCGGGGAGTCACGGGGAGTCGGTACAAACTCCGTACAGACAGCACCGGTAGTCAGGGTCAAACCCGGGTCTCTGGCGCTGTATGGCAGCAACTCTACCGCTGCGCAAGTCCAAGCACACGGCCGGCCACAAAATGCTTTCAAGAGAGAGCTAGATGGGGCTCTTAAAGATAGCGGAGTCAGGGGATATGGGGAGAAGGCAGGAACGGGGCACTGATTGGGGATGATCAGCCATGATCACATTGAATGGCGGTGCTGGCTCGAAGGGCCAAATGGCCTACTACCTGCACCTATTGTCTATTGTTCCATCGCTTCACCTGTCAACAGGTAAATGAATGGAAGGCGTGACTGAGTAACGCTCGGCAATGAGCTTCACCAACATCACCACTGGCCAATTCCATAAAGACCATCTTTGCGAAACATTACTAAGCACCACCATCCTTTCAACAAGGTGACTGCAACGCTCACTCGTACTTAGTGCTAAGTAATAAGAAGGTGTACACACTGTGAGAGGCAGATTGGGAACTCCACGTACCCCGATGATCGAGTTTAGCTCCGTCATCGTCACTTGCTTGGCACGCTCAACGGCTTGAGCTACTTGCTGCTGGTGCTGGGAGACGGGGAGAGGATGACACTTTAATCACCGGCCGTCAACTTAAATCTGCAACTCTGCATTCAGAGAATTCCATGACAACCAGAAAAACGTTTCAACAATCGCTTTCAATTCAAAGATAACATTACAGCCCAGGGCACAGGCAAGGGGCCTAACTTGGTCAGGCAACTTGTTCGGAATGGATGTGTTAGGCCCGAAGACCCTATTTCCATGCTGCATAGCTCTTAGAACTGATAAGCCTTTATTATTCTTCAAACGGCAGAAGTAGTATCACAAGATCTGACCACAACTGAAATGACTAGGCAATACAGCATGGAAACAAGTCTTTCAGTCCACACCGACCAGCGATCACTAGCGATATCCTACACATCAGTGAGAATTGTTTTTTTTTTTACAAACAGTAGCCAACTGGGAGGAAACCCAGAATCTGGGAGGAAACCGGAGCACCCAGAGAAAACCCACATGGTCACAGGGAGAAGATACAAACTCCACACAGTCAGGATCGAACCCGGGTCTCCGGCGCTGTAAGGCAGCAACTCTACTGCTGCAACACTGTGCTGCTGCCCACAATCTATATTTACATTTCTCAGTAGGTACACTGGGTGTCAAATCCACATGTATTCCCCAGCAACAAGCAATCCACAGGAAGCAATGAGGGCTGGAGAGAGAGGTGGCACTGGATCAAGGCCACTAGCTCTGGACATGAACAAAGTAACCAACACAACTCCAGACCCGCCACATGCCCCACTGGAGGATGGAACATCAGAGCTCACCGTCTCTGACAAGGGGATGGACATCACTGCAGCATGAACTAGAGAACAGAGGTTTAAAGATCGAGGGGAAAGATTTAAACAAGATCGAAGAGGTCGTAGCCTCAGAATAAATGGATGTAACTTTAGAAAGGAGTTGGAGGAAATTCTTTAGTCAGAAGGTGATGAATCTGTGAAATTCATTTCCACAGCAAGCTGAGGAGGCCAAGTCAATGGATATGTTTGAGGCAGAGAACGACAGGGTCTTGATTAGTTGGGGTGCCAGGGGTTATGAGGAAAGGCAGGAGATCGGAGTTGAGGGAACGATAGACCAGCCATGATTAAATGGTGGAGTAGACTGGATGGGTTGAATGGCCTAATTTAGCTCCTATAACTTATGAAGAAGCAGGTTTGTCCATGGGGAACAAGCTGTCAGAGGGGGGTAGAGATGGCATGATTATAATGTTTAAAGGACATTTGGGCAGGTACATGGATAGGAAAGATGTAGAGGGGTTTGAGAATGTAACTGGGGTGAACACAGATGGGCATTAATGGCTGGAATGGGCAAGTTGGACTACAAGGCCTCTTCATGTGTGTCTAAACAGAGGCAGGCCCCACAGCTCACCAATCCACCCACCATGGGAGAAGCACCTACCCAGTGCTGACATTGGGCGATGTAGGGTTACATGAAGAAGCCGCCACCCCTCACGGCACAGCAGTCAATGGCCCTCACTTGTCGAGATCATCTTCTGTTTCAAAGAGCTGCACAGCATGAAAAGAGGCCCTTCGTTCCAACTCTCCGATGCCGATCAAGAAGCCTATCTATACCCATCCTATTTGCATTTTCATACCCCTCTAAACCGTTCCTGCCCATGTACCTCCCAAACATTGTAATTGTATCCACCTCCTCCCTTCTCCGACAGCTTGTTCCATATACCTCCACTTTGTGTTAAAACCATGCCTCTCTGATCTCCTCCAAGTCTTTCCCCTCCCACATTACACCAATGCCCTTCGAGTTTAGACTGCGATAGACTATCCACGCCCCTCATAATGTGATCTCAATCATGGACGAGTAATTGTCCAAATCCTCGAGCCCTTCCCAAACCCTAATTCTTCTCTAAACATTCATTGCCCTGGCGCTGTGCTCAACACCACTGCCAATATCCTTCTTCAATCTCCGACCTCCACAGTACACAGGCAAGATGTTGCCCAGTGTAGATGGCCAGCTGCAGACAAGCCCGAAACAAACAGCTACTGTACAGTACAACATGGAGTGAGCAGGGACACTTACCTCTTGTGAAAGAAAAGGCATGATCTGTGCCAAGATGGTGTTTAATCTTTTCGCGATCTCCATCTGAATAGGGAGGAGAACAAAAGGAATAGGTTGATTAGTATTTGAGAACAGCCTCTTCACACAAGATTGAAGATGAAGCATAAAGTCTTGTGCAGACAACAAATGGAATTGAGATCAGAGAAGGGGCGGCACAGTGGTAGCGTTCAATCCTGACCATGGGTGCTGTCTGTATGGAGTTTGTCTGTTCTCCCTCTGTCCAAGTGGGCTTTCTCAGGGTGCTCTGGTTTACTCCCACACTCCACAGACATACAGGTTTGTAAGTTAATTTGGCTTCGGTAAAATTGTAAACTCTCCCTAGGGTGTGGGATAGTGCTAGTGTACGGGGTGACCACTGGTCGGCACGGCTAGGTAGGCCGAAATGCCTGTTTCCACACTGAATCTCTAAAGTCTAAACTAACAAACACCTGATTAATGCTTGCACAGTATGTATTTTATGGATAGGGAAAGCGATTACAATAAATTATTTCCAAGGACAATGGCAACAGTCAGGTAGAAGGGCCTTCTGGAAGGAAGGAATACAAGCCTATCCGTGTTCACCTATCACTTGCCAGGCTTTGTCTTGCCCTACTTCTCCCCCAGCTGTCTTCCCCCCCCCCTCCCCACCACCATCAGTCTGAAGAAGATTCAAGACCTAAAATGGCACCTATCCATGTTCTCCAGAGATGCTGCCTGACCTGCTGAGTTACTCCAGCACTCTATTTTTTTTTTTTTCAAAACAAGATGAATTAGGTTCTCCAGGGCATGCCCAGTGAAACAAAGGTCGCAGACCTTTATGTTATGTGCTGGCAGATAAGAGTTGGTCTTGGCATCGCTTTCAGCCCAGACATCATGGGCCCAAGGGCCTGCTCATGTACGGTGCTATGTTCCATGTTCCATGTTCCCAAAATGGAACTGAATCCCAAGACTGGGAAGAGATGAGGGAATCTGAGACTGGGAACCAAATACTAATTTGTTCAATTAAGGAACCTTATGAAGGGGTTGTAGAGGGGGAAAAACCCCACAAAAAAAACACCTTAACTAGACACTGAAAAACCTCCTGGGTATAGTCCCAAATGCTCCACA
Source organism: Amblyraja radiata (assembly GCF_010909765.2). Lineage (NCBI taxonomy): Eukaryota > Metazoa > Chordata > Chondrichthyes > Rajiformes > Rajidae > Amblyraja > Amblyraja radiata. Next base: position 11,908,577 of record NC_045989.1, read on the forward strand.
AGTCAAAGGATCCTGTCTTCTGGTTACAGTTCCGTTTGATTAAACATGCAATTCTCCAAGCTGTCCAATTAACGGCACACATTGTCATGTAAGCAAATTACAGGGCGCATAATAAAGAGGCCATGTTATAAACCTTTATCTCCGGGGGGTGGGGGGGGGGGTGGGGGGAGGACGACCAACCTCATCCGGATCACGGCACGCACCAGCCTACAAACACATCAGTCTTGACAATCAGCAACTATTGCAACACACTGTTCTTAAGAGCACCAGCAATCTTGCAGGCTCCTGTACACAGGAAGGCATAAGTAATACGTCAACTTACTTCAAAAGGCCTACACCTGAACACTTCAGCTCATGGGGGCATCTATTAAAATTTCATTACAACATGATTGCCAAGTCACCTGCTTCCTTGCCTCTTGTCACAAACCTACATGCAATCTTTTCGTGGCAAACAGCTGTGAGAATAGCCTCTGCTCCCCCCACAACCCCACAAGCACAATAGCCTCTGCTCCACCCACAACCCCGCAAGCAGCACTGTGTGGGCACACCAGCAACATGAAGGGTCTCGATCGGAAACGTCACCCATTCCTTCTCTCGAGACATGCTGCCTGTCCCATAGACATAGAAAATAGGCGCAAGCCATTCGGCCCTTCGAGCCCGCATCCGCCATTCAATTGTGGATGATCATGGCTGACCATCCACAATCAGTGCCCCGTTCCGGGGTCAAGCTAACTGGTCTATAATTCCATTTTCTCTCTCCCTCCTTTCTTAAAAAGTGGGATAACATTAGCTATCCTCCAACACACAGGAACCGATCTAGAATATATAGAACATTGGAAAATGATCACCAATGCGTCCACGATTTCTAGAGCCACCTCCTTGAGTACCCTGGGATGCAGACCATCATGCCCTGGGGACTTATCAGCCTTCAGTCCCATCAGCGTTACTCCAGCATTTTGTGTTTATCTTTAGTTTAAACCAGCATCTGCAGTTTCTTCCTACACAACATCATGCAACATACAGACATAGACACACTGTGTAGATTTCCACCAGAATGGAATTTGTCAAAGAGGTTTAAAACTAAAATCCCAGTTGCAAACATCAAACAGTTGTCAAACAAACCAAGGAACAGTAAACAAATTCCCAATATGTGTGGAAAGGAACTGCAGATGCTGGTTTATACTGAATATAGACACAAAGTGCTGGAGTAACACAGCGGGTCAGGCAGTCTCCCTGGAGAAAAAGGATGGGTAACTTTTCAGGTTGGAACCCTTCTTCAGGCCATAGAAGTCTGAATGGTTCCACCCCGAAACACCACCCATCATTTTCTCCAGAGAAGCTGTCTGACCCGCTGTGTTACTCCAGAACTGCGAGTCTAAATTCTCAATAAGCTTGGCTATCATGGCTATCTCATCCCACCTCTCAGAACTACAAGCCGATGGATTTTATATGGCAAACAACTGGTCACTCCACAAACACAAGACATTTGAATGCAGGAGTTGAGGGTTTTGGGGGAGTGAAGGGAGAAGATAATATGCTCCTGGTCTCTACGACATGATGATCTGGAGCAGCTCAGCTTTGAATTCCAAGGGTTAAATACTCCCTTGTTCGGCACTCTGGCCCTAAACCATTAACCTTGGTGCCGTGCCGAATGAGCGGCAGGTGGAACCGCTACAGTGCAGCTTTCCCATCTGCAAATGCAGAGATCCCGACAAAGACCTCCAACTTCAGATGTTGTAAATTCCACAGCACAGCGGCCACAACTCCCGTGACCTGGGTTCAATCCTGACCCTGTATAAAGTTTGTACGGTACATGCTCCCTGTGTATACGGTCTGTATAGTGCAAGATAAAGTCCAATACAGTCTGATTAAAGATGTCTCTTAAATGTTCTTTCTCATTTCTGCCTCTCCCACCTCACTTGGCAGCATGCTCCCGGTACTCAGTAATGTAGAAGAATATTCCTCCGTCTCACTCTATACCTATGACCTCTAGTCTTTGGCATTTCCACAGTGCCTCAATGCCTCTCATCATTTACAAACATCTATCAGGTCACCCCTCAGCCTCCGAAGTACCAGCGAGAACAATGCAAGTTCATCCAACCTCTCCTTGTAGCTGATATTCCCCATTAAACATTTACAGGCAAAGACTTGCTTCTATATTTCCCCATGATCTCAGGGCAGTGAAGGTTCTGCAGTAACAGAGCACCAGGTTCAGACATTGATGATTTGTAGGTAATACCAGCAACTATATGCACGTAGCAAGCTCCCAAAAACACAGCAACGTGTTAGCAATCAGATGCATCTTTTTTGGGTCAAATCTATTTGGAGGCCATTGGCTTAGGATGAGAGGGTGATAAGATTTAAAGGGAACCTCAGGGTCATGATTTCCCCACACAGGGTGTATGGAAGAGGTTCCCAGAAGGATGATGGAGGCAGGTTCCACAATAGCGTTTAAAAGACATCAGGTCTGGTACATGGAGAGGGGGAAAGGTTTAGGAAGGATATGGGCAGGCAATTGCGATTAGTGTAGACATCGAGCATCGGGTGGTGTGGGCAGGCAGGAGTATCTTCAGTGCGGCAACCAAACAGGGATATAATCCATGGCACTGGAGTGACCATGAATTCATAAAACATTGAATTCTGAATTCCGCTCCAATCTTGACTGATCTATCTTTCCCTCAACCCCATTCTCCTGCCTTCTCCCCATAACTCTCGACATCCTTACTAATCACGAATCCATCAATCTCCGCCTTAAAAATATCCATTAACTTGACCTCCATGGCCCATCTGTGGCAATTAATTCCACAGATTCACCAGCTTCTGACTAAAGTAATTCCTCTTCATCTCCTTTCTAAACGTACACCATTTTATTGAGGCTATGCCCTCTGGCCCATAGACACTCCCACTAATGGAAACAGCTACTTGAGCTCAGAAATATCTCAAATCCACAACCTACTAATTCAGCGACACGCACGCTAACAAAAAATGCACAGCTGACTCACACTGTATTGGAAAGTCTAAAGTCTAACCCTGGAATATCTGAATATGTTTGCGATACAAAGGACAAAAATGAGCCAATCTGTTCATTGTGGAGGTTCCCAGATATCAGGCCGAGATAGAGATATTATCCAAACTAGTGTGAACGGGTGATCAATGGACAGCATGGACTCGATGGGCTGAATGGACCCACTTGCAAGCTGTATCACTAAACACAAGAAATTGTAGGTGCTGGAATCGGAAACCAAAACCAACTGCTGGAGAGCGAGGTGGGGATGGGGATAGAAGTTCAAGTTCAAGAGAGTTTATTGTCATGTGTCCCTGATGGAGATATCCTTGCTTTGCTTCAGCACAACAGAACATAGTAGGCATGAATACAGAACAGATCAGTGTGTCCATATACCATTATATAAATATATACACACATGAATAAATAAACCGATAAAGTGCAAATACACAGATTAATGGGCTATTAATGTTCAGAGTTTTGTCCGAGCTGAGTTTAATAGCCTGATGGCTGTGGGGAAGTAGCTATTCCTGACCCTGGTCATTGCAGTCTTCAGGCTCCTGTACCTAGAAAGAGCTTGAAGCAGGGTCTCTACCAAAAACATTGACAGATTTAGTGCAGTGAATCTAGAAAACTGATTAAATTAAAAAGACGTCCTGTATTTTGGGGACAAGGGCAGCTCACTTGGATAATATGGTCGGTACGTAAAAGGAGGACGATTGATGTTGCCTCCTGTGTGCACTGTTAGGAAAGCAAAATAAACTGGAAATTGTATCAAAACAGGTAGAATGCATCTCCAGGGTGAGCAGAAATACTATTGAAGACTCAAAGACTGTAAATTCATGCTTCGTCCTTTAAACTTGTCAAACTGCACATCAGCCGAGCTGAGGTGGATCGATTTCAGCCGCACAGGAAGTGCAAGATCAGGCTGGATTTACGATACAGTCCAGGCATGGTCTGGGGGACTGGAGCATCAGCAATAGGCAACTGTTCACGCCATTAACACCTTCCCCTTGGAAAGTGCGCATCAGCCAGCCACCAGATAAATCAGCTAGTAAATGGCCAGCCTCTCCTCGGTTACTTCCCCCACTTCTCCCTCCCTCCCTCAACCCCACAGTCTGCCCCGGGCACGAGTTTTGGATCTTACCCTTCGGCCCAACTTGCCCACACCGGCCAACATGTCCCAGCCACACTAGTGCCACCTGCCTTCGTTTGGCCCACATCACTCCTAACTTGTCCTATCCCTGTATTCATTGATGATGCCGGATAAACTGACGGAGCAAGCCAGCCAGTTCCAAAGCAAGCCAGTAATGTCCGATCAAAGATAGTATGAGGGTCTCCAATGAGGTAGATAGTAGCTTAGGACTGCTCTCTCGTTGATAGGATGGTTCAGTTGCCTGAGAACAAGGGAGGAAACTGTCCCTGAATCTGGAGGTGTGCGTTTTCACACTTTACCTATTGCCCGATGGGAGAGGGGAGAAGAGGGAGTGACCAGGGTGCGATCTCCTCATCTTAGTGCTAATTGGTCACCTCTCAATACTGAGACTGACAGCCCGTTTAAGCCTCCCAATCCATTGGCAACTGGATCCTGATATCTAACCCATCAAACCCCTTGGAAACTCAGAGGCAAGGCACTGTAGAGGCTGGAACCTGGAGCAACCAAAAACAAACTGCTGGAGGAACTCAGCAGGTCAGGCAGCATCTGTGGAAGGGGAAGGAATCGATGATGTGCCTCTCAGTGATATCCTTCCATCAGGTCCAGCTCGCCGTCCTCAGTAAAGCGATGGACCATTTTTGGCCTGGTGTTATTTTCATCTCCATTACAATTACCACGACTGCATAAGAAGCAGGAACAAGCCAAATTCTCCAAACGTCACAATGTAAAAATAAGTCCATTGGCTGCAACATGCTTTGAAACACCCTAGAATTGAGGGACCTGCACTAGGGAAATGCACGCGCTTCCTCCACTGAATATCCTATGTCCTAAATAGTCAGAGTCACACAGCACGGAAACAGGCCCTTCAGCCCAACACGTCCCATCTACACTGTGGCTAAAGGGATCAGGGGGTATGGAGAGAAGGCAGGCACGGGATACTGAGTTGGATGATCAGCCATGATCATATTGAATGGCGGTGCAGGCTCAAAGAGCCGAATGGCCTACTCCTGCACCTATTTTCTATGTTTGTATGTTTCTATGTTACACTAGTCCCACCTGCAGGGAAGGAATGGTGTCCCTGGGGTCTATACTTCAATATCAGAGGCGTACAGCACAGTAACAGACCCTTCGGCCCACTGTGCCCTTGTCGACTGTACTAGCCCCACTTGCCTGCATTAATTCCATACCTCCAAGCTGTGCTCATTCAAGTACTGTCCAGATGCCCCCAAGGCTGTTACTGTGTGGTGTTGATGGCCACACAAGCCTTTCGCCTGCACTGAATCAAGGCAGCAGCCCACCCTCCACCACCGAAGACCATCTTGGCACAGGCCAACAATGACCAGAATTAGCCACAGCCAGAGACTGAACAAAACTAAACCAAAGCCTTGGTCACTGCAAAACTCCACTCGACAATTAATGTTGTTTTCACCAAGGCCAGCATCTGCATTGTGTTAAGTTCTTTAAACTAAACATTTTCCATGCTGTGAACACAATGATTCAAACTATAATTGAAACAAGATTGAAGGGCCCCGATACGTTCAGGGAGCTCTCACCACCACACATCCGTCACTGTTGTCTTTTGCAGTTTGGCGTTCGTCCACCACAAAGACAAGTCTGATCAAGGCAGAATCACTTCAGTAGTTACTGGAGCACACCCCACCCTTCACTCCAAGGCCTTTCAGGGTTCAGGCTTAATCAAGGAACCCACCGGCCTGTTCAGCCACTGAACACACAACCTAGAGGAGCAGCTTGCCAGCAAGAGCCCCACAAACCTGCCGCAGACTGGGACCTGGTAGCAAATCGCACAAGTTGTATATTCCAGGCAATCCAAACTAGGCCGTGGATCTCAATACCCACAGTGTCACAGCGGTAGAGTTGCTGCCTAACAGCGCCGGAGACCTGGGTTTGATCCCGACTATGGGTGCTGTCTGTACAGAGTTTGTGCGTTCTCACTGGCACCGGGGAAGTTCGCTTGTCGACGTGTCTGGGCCGAGGTGTCGGCGGTGTGGGCTGCTGGAGTCCTGCAACAGCCTGGGGGCTCAATTAGAACAGGCACCACTTCAAATGTCAAATGTTCGTGGATCGGAGCGGCAGCGGTGAAGAGCATCGACTGCACCGCCCCAGTGTCACCACCAGGACAACGGACCCTCACAGCCAAGACTAACATTTCCAATCTTGAAGGGTACAAGTTGGTGCTGGAAACGTGACGACTGATGTATTGCCTCAGTCGAGACTACTATCCTTGCACTTGTATTTATGTATGGTTGTGCTGATGGATAGCGAGACATTTACTGAACTGTTGGTTAACTGGCTTGGTGTAAGTGTAAGTTCTCCCTAGTGTGTGTAGGATAGCGTTAATGTGCGGGGATCGCTGGTCGGTGGGCCTGTTCCCGTGCAGTATACATACATATATATATATACACACACACAATTAAGTGAATGGAAACACAGGCCAGAAGCCGTGACCGCTCTCTGCTTCACAATCAGCTGCAGTCACAGTCACCCAGCATCGTTTCAAGCGCGCACTCCATCATCTGTCAGAAGCAAGCGCAACGCTGTTTGTTCTTGCGCTGTCGCTGGTAAGGCAGGGAGAGTGGGTGGGAGTAGTCGTTTGATGAAATCGCAGCCTCCCACGACACACACACACACACACGTGAACAGCTTCCGACTGCAGGGGTGACGCTGGAGGATGAAGTCTCCGCCAGGAGATGCACGTGTGAAAGAAGTTACGAGGAAGGAATCCAGTCCGTATTAAATTCAAATTTCAGTATAGACGCAAAAGGAATTTAAATCCATTCACATCAATAGCAGGATTTAAAAACCAGCATCAGTAGCCTTGACCGTGAGCTACCGAATTGGCAAACATTCATGAGTTAGACAGAATTAGGCCATTCGGCCCATCAAGTCTACTCCACCATTCAATCATGGGTGATCTATCTTCCCCTCCAAACCCAATTCTCCTGTCTTCTCTCTATAACCGTTGACACCCTTAAGGGCCCGACCCACTTGGGCGTCATTTACGTGACATCGTAAAAATCGGTTGGCGCGTGGTGACGCTCGGTTGGCGCGTGGTGACGCGCGCATGGCACGTCGCGAGGCATGGTGGCGTATACAGTGACGCGCGGCGCCCCAGGATTTTGGGACGCTCAAAATCCTCGCGTGCCACCTGCGTGACGCGCAAATGACAACCAAGTGGGACAGGCCCTTTACTAATCAAGAATGTGTCAATCTCCAGCTTAAAAATATCCATCGATCCATCCACCTCAGTCGGCTGTGGCAATGAATTCCACAAACTCACCACCCTCTGGCTAAAGAAATTCCTCCTCGTCTCTTTTCTAAAGGTACATCATTTTATTCCAAGGCTATGGCCTCTGGTCCTAGATTCTCCCACTAGTGGAAACATCCTCTCCACACCCACTCCATCCAGGGCTTTTATAATCGGGTATATTATAACTCAGTATAATTCCGTATGACCACCCGTCCAGTTCACAAACGGCCAACAAGCCCAAAGCCGCCACCCCCACGTGTCCACTCTCACAACAGAGGTTGTTTCGATGATAAAGCAACTCAGTTCAAGGGGCAATTAGCTTTGCTAGTGATGCCAATATTCTGCAAATTAATGTGTAAAAAGCACTTTCAATCCCAGCCATAATTGCTCAATAAAGATATCCATTCACACTGAAAACATCAAGCATGTGAATAACAAATTACTCGAGTGGTCCTATGACTGTTCCATGAACAAAGTGCTGCCTGACTTTGTTCAGCCCCCCCTCCCCCACTCTTGTTCATTCCATGTCATAGAGTCAGGGCTGGTGTACTCACTCTACTAGTTTACTCAGTGTCAAAGCCGAACACCCAACACCACTGTTAGTCAGGTGAAACTGCAGATGCCGGTCAATACACAATAGGACAAAGTGGTGGAGTAATTCAAGTCAAAACTCTTCATCAGGCTTCAGTCATGCAGTCTGAAGAAGGGTCTCGACCCAAAACGTCACCTATCCATGTTCTCCAGAGATGCTGCCTGACCTGCCGAGTTACTCCTCCACTTTGATGTTCTCCAGAGATGCTGCCTGACCTGCCGAGTTACTCCTCCACTTTGTGTGGGCTGCCACTGTCAGATAGTTGAGATGAGGTGGAATGGTCCAAGCAACATGATCTGCTCATGTTGTTAGCCCAGTGCAGCTTGCCGTGGGCAATATGGGCTGTGGCGCCTTCCACACAACACAGCATCAACGGAGAATTCAAAGGCAATCATTTCACACCGTTCGAGCTTCATACGTGATCACTCACCCACACAGCTGAAACGTTGATCATTGGAAATGGAGGGGCACTCAGAATCCGATCAGTAATCCACAATGGTTTCACAGGATATGGACGTACAGACCCTACTCATTGGATCAAACAGTCATTGAGCATGCTGTGAAGCCAAGCTGATGTGGTCATACTTGTGGACCATCACTCAATCTACACAAGGTACGACTGCACGCCTCCTTGAAATGTTCAGACCTGTCCAAATTATTTAGTCCAACTCGCCTCGATGCCCTCCAGCAGAATACGCTCCCCAGACTCTGCCCAACGTGCCACTAACACACGTGCCTCCACTGCCCCTTCAGGGCTTTGCCAAAATTCTCCAAAAACAGATTACGGTGCCAAAGGTTTGCTTCATTGAGGTTACAGGAGCAGAACGTGAAGCGCACACTCGTTTGAGCAGTAGTGAAGGCACCATCTACCATTAAAGCTCCATACATGGTGTGTAAGAAGGAACTGCAGATGCTGATTGAAACCAAAGATAGACACAAAAAGCCAGAGTAACTCAGCAGGACAGGCAGCATCTCTGGAGAGAAGGAATGGATGACGTTTCGAGAGTGGGTCTCGACCAGCTCTTTGTGTCTAAGCTCTGTACATAGTTCTACAGAGATTTCGGGACCAAAACACATTGTATTTTCCATCCAGTTCCGCCCCAACACGAACACTGCTCAGTGAAGCAAACTCCTGGTGAGCTACTGGAAATAGTCATGCTGACATTCATAAATGGGAAATCTCTCTCAGTCCAACACTATCCAGCCTCACAAACCCCGTATCTCTACAACACTCGCCTCATTCATAAGCCATTCCGAAAACGACCCATTAATTCCTACTCTTTGCTTCCTGTCTGCCAACCAGTTCTCTATCCATGTCAATACCCTACCCCCAATACCATGTGCTCTAATGGAATATTATCAAATACATTCACCACATCTCCACACTTGCCATGTTTCTTCCCCGAGCAGCATTTTAAAAAATACAAATTGTTTTGTGCAGTTTCTCGGCAGCTAGCTGAAAAAAAATGACAATAAAAATAAACCTTGAGAGGGCAGGTGTTGAACAGGGTAGACAAGCTGCCCCTTGCCACCTGCACGGCAACCCAACCATGAGCCAATTAAGCAGCTCTGCTCGCCATCCTCGCCACGGGTTGCAACGCCTGCTCTGCTCATTGCATTAGTCATCCCCTCACTTTGCCTCCAATCCACAGGATTTGATGAAAAACCAATATGCTCGCCTCTATCGCAAATCCCATCCGAGCTTTGGAACGAACCAATTCCCAAGCGCAGAGGAGCACTCAACCGTAACGCCGGCAGATTGAATCAGACGGGTAGGTCCGTCGGGAAGGCAGGACACCCGATGCATTATTCCTGCTCACTCTGGCTTGCTGCAGCTGCTTTTCTACTGAGTTTGTTGAGTTTTAAACTGGGTTTCCTTTCCCTAGCCTGTTCCATCTTGGCAACCTGCTCTAGAGTCATCTCCAGCAAAGTGGAGCCTCCCAAAATGGCCTCAAATTCCTCTAGCTCCTCGGTAACCAATTGTGCCATCATTAGGGGATGCCCCGATGCTTCCCTAATCTCCTCTTTCCCGCCTCTATAATAATAATAATAATGGATGGGATTTATATAGCGCCTTTCTAATACTCAAGGCGCTTTACATCGCATTATTCATTCACTCCTCAGTCACACTCGGTGGTGGTAAGCTACTTCTGTAGCCACAGCTGCCCTGGGGCAGACTGACGGAAGCGTGGCTGCCAATCTGCGCCTACGGCCCCTCCGACCACCACCAATCACTCACACACATGTAGTCTATGTACATAGTTCTGGCCGAACGTGCGGTCACGTGTCCAATGCTCCGGTTGGCAGGACAGGGTTTGGCAGAGCAGTGCAAAACACAAAGTGCTGGAGGGACTCAGTGGGTCAGGCGGCATCTCTGGAGAAAACGGATGGGTAACGAATCAGGTCGGAACCCTTCTTCAGGCTGTGGAAGGAGAAGAACAGAACAGCGCAGGAACAGGCCATTCAGTCTGTGCCAACCACAATACACGTGATCCATATCATCCCTCTCATCCCAGTGAAGTGCTCAACACAAAGGCACAAACCAACGGCGCGCTTAGAAGGTGTGGACAGTACAGGAGTTAGGGAAGTTAGCACTAGACATGCTGGTCTACAAAAGAAAGTCAGAGTCCTAAAGAACAGCTGGCCTTTGTCTGTCACATCATGCTGACCCATTTACCCATCTACATCAATCCTATTTGTCTATATCAGGACCACATCCTTGTAGGTCTTGACCACGTAAAAGATGATGGAACCCAACAGCCGGGACACAAGAGGAAAGACAGCCATGATCATATTGAATGGCGGTGCAGGCTCGAAGGGCCTACTCCTGAACCTATTTTCTATGATTCTATGACAGGGCTGGGAGATTCACAATGTACACTGGATATGGAGGCCCCATGAGCACGTTGTCATTCGGATGGAAGTGTGGAGCAGTCGCCGTGAGGATGGAAGCAAACATGGCCACACGGCCCTTGATCAGCTCCACACTCCGATTGAAAGTAAAATGATGTAGGAGCAAATGACAAGTTTAGTCCCATCAGACACACAGATCTAGAGGGGACCAACTCCACGATCTAACTTCCTCAATGGAAAACCAGAGTAGCAAGGACATGGAAAACCAGAGTGATGGGGGCACAAGCGAGGGGGATTTGTCGACCGCTGCCATCTGAACACTCGGGCTCATGCACAGCCGACTCGGGGTCCTTCAGGCTGCAGAGATAAGAGGTTGTTTGGCTGTAGAGCAGAACTAGAGACTGAGCTGCCGACCACAACCACGTGGCAGCCTCCACTAAGCCTCCAACTCCACAAAGTGTGGCTGGCACAGAGAGGCCCTGCATGTTGATGCACTGCTGTCTGCGGACCTGGGCCCGGTACCTACAGATCGTGAATACCAGAGAGGTGACCACAAAATGGATGGAGCTGAAACACGCACCAAGTAGGACAACAAAAACACACAAGGAATCAGTCTGAAGAAGAGTCCTGACCCAAAACCTTGCCTCACCATTCCCTCCACCGATGCTGCCTGACCCGCTGAGTTATACCAGCACGTCTATTTTAGAGTAGGAACAAGGAACTAGACACGCTGGTTTACAAAAGAAAAAAAAGTGCTGGAGTAACTCAGTCTGAAGAAGGGTCCTGACCCGAAGTGTCACCTTTCCATGTTTTCCAGAGATACAGCCTGATACTCCAGTGTTGAACTGGACAATGAGGCTTTACTTTAGAGACACGGCATGGAAACAGGACCTTCGGCCCACCAAGTCCGTGCCAAACAGCAATCACCCCTGTACACCAACACTATCCTACACACTAGGGACAATTTAACCAAAGCCAATTAACTTACAAACCTGTACGTCTTTGGGGCGTGAGAGGAAATCGGAGCACCCGGAGAAAACCAACCGGGGTCACAGAGAGAACGTGCAAACTCCGTACAGACAGCACCTGTAGCCGGGTCTCTGGCGCTGCGATGGCAGTAATTTTGTGCCACCGTTCTGCCTAAATAGGGGCAACAAATATGCTGGGCAAAGCACGTCAAAGTCCTGCTGAACCATCTAAAGAGGGTAGACAAAAATGCTGGAGAAACTCAGCGGGTGAGGCAGCATCTATGGAGCATCCATCGATCCATAGATGCTGCCTCACCCGCTGAGTTGCTCCAGCATTTGTCTAACTTCGATCTGCAATTTCTTCTTAAGCAGCCACCTAAAGAGGCAAGCTTCCTGGAGGGGAAAGTTTAACATCACTGACATTCCCACAAAAGAAAGCATCTTCATTGCTCTCAATCCTTAAAAAGGGAGGGAAAAGCTGCACGGGTAAATTGAACTTTGAGACAAACTCTAAGTGAGCTGCCTCTACACTTGGGCCCATTCTGGGAGCCAATGGGCACTGGATGAGTGGAGCAACTCTGCAAAGCAGAACTCTGTGAGTGCAATAACCACAGTGGTATTGCACTTGTCTGTGGCAAGCAAGGCGTTGTGTCAGATCACGAGCAAGTGTTTACCGGAGACAGTCAACTGTTCTCAGAATGAGCACGCCAGTTCCTGGAAGCAGTGTTGATCCATAGTCCAGAATCTTTATGAAATTCAATCAAAGTATTCAGAACTTGACATAAAACCTAGCCACAAGGATGCTGGTTTACCAAAATAAATGACAAAGTGCTGGCGTAACTCAGCGGGTTAGGCAGTATCTCTGGAAAATACAGAATGGCGACGTTTCAGGTGGGGATCCTTCTTCAGACTTCAAGTTATTCTTTTTTTAATATGAAACTTCGCAAACTTAAGAACGCCATTGACAGCCCACGCAGGTGCAGTGTGTGGTACGTTCTGTAGCCGTGTCAACTCACTCTCTTGCACAATCAACAAAAGCTCCAGCTGCAGTTTCCATGCAGGGGTGATCGCAGCAACATTTTAGTGCAGAAGTCACAACTGTAGCAGAGATGTGGGTTTTCGGTAATTTCCCTTCAAGTCTACCGTCCAACGGGTAAAGTGAACGAACACGCCGAGAGACGTCACATGGACCTCTCCCTCGCCTCTGGAAGACCACGCAAAATAAACAACCCAGCACAATGCATTCAGCTGGAAAATTGGACTGATGCGCAACTGCGGCAAATGCAGACGTCATGGTATTTAAACCGACTGACACAGAGAGAGGACCGCGTTCTGCAAAACGCTGACACCTCCACATGCTGCCAGCATGGTGGAACACAAAGCCCGGGACACAAGTAGGAGCTTCACTACAGCCTGAACAATGACACACACACACACACACACACAGTAGCACCGAGGCCAACATCACATTCGAGAGCCACATGCCTATAGTACTGGGGAATAACAGCATGTCATGCCTCATTCAACCTTCCGCGGAAATATCCTGCCCATCTTCACAAACCACGGCCAGCTGAGAGGATACGAACACCATCCGTCCCAGTGGAGGATGGGGAAGAGTCAGCCATGTACAGAGTGTGAGCCCACACCTTTACAGACCAGTGATAAAGCGGTAGGTACAGGGAACTACAAATATTGATTACCGAAAATGGACAAAGCGCTGGAGTAACTCAGCAGGTTAGGCAGCATCTATGGAGAAAACAGAAAAGTGATGTTTGGGGTCGGGAACCTTCTTCAGACGGACTGTAGTTGGGGCGTTGGAGAGTGGGGGGGGGGGGGGGGGGGGGGAGGAAGGTCTGAATAAAAAGTGATAAGTGGATACCCTGGTCATCTGTCATCACCAATTATTCAACAGGTTTTGGCTTGCCCCTCCTTTCTTGCAGCGTTCTCACCAACCCCACCCCCCCCCCCCCCCCCCCCCCCCCCCCCCCCCCCCCCCCCCCCCCCCCCCCCCCCCCCCCCCCCCCCCCCCCCCCCCCCCCCCCCCCCCCCCCCCCCCCCCCAACCACAATCAGTCTGAAGAAGGGTCCAGACAGGAAGTGTTACCTATCTCACGTTCCCCAACATCCGAGGGGAAAGTGAAGACGGGGCCACCAAAACACAAGCAGAACCCAAACATCTGGGGCACATCTGGAGAACGAGTGGCCAGTAAGGGACAGGAGCCACGGAGCTCTGTCTGTCACAGCATGAATGAGGCATTGCCGGGGTGGTGGAGGAGGACATTGTTACTAATGAGCAGCAGCATTGGCAGCTCTGCTCACATCCCATCACCAAGTAATTCCACACAAGAGCCCTCCGCAAATCACAACCACCCAGGGCATCACACCCGGCATATCCCATGGGCCGGCATCTAAAGCTCGATGCTCTCCAATCCTGCCACTGCAAGAGGTAGTTGCAGCAAATACTATAACAGCATTTAAAAGACACCTAGGCAGGTTAATGTATAGGGAAGATGCAGAGTGATACGGGCCAAATGAGACCAGCTTAGATGGGGCATCTTGGTCAAGTTGAGCTGAAGGGTCTTTTTCCGTGTTATAGGTCCACAGGAGCATTCTTGGAATGGTCACCTAGCAACCAGCTCTCCCTCAAGACATCCACAACCTTCCACAGCAACACCTTGGAAAACAAACTCTGAAGAGAAGCTCCTCGATCCGAGGTTCGGCGGAGGCGCAAGAGCATAATTTGAAGATTTACTCTTGAATGAAGCCAACGCAAGTCCAAATTACACCTTCCCCTCGATAAGCTCAGCTGGCGGCAAAATCTCGCTGCGGAAAAAGCCGACAGCCACATCTCCCGACACTCGCTTTTAATTAAATCACTTTGTGAGAAGCAATCTGTGTGTGCAACATGTACAAAGCTGCACCCCACTCCAAAATGATTACTGCAGTAGCCAATTTCATCAGTTCATTCCTCTTCACATTAGTTATGTTAGATTGGGCCCTGGCTGCTGGCAGCGACCAGCTGCAACATTCATGCTTCCAAGTTCCAAGTTCAGGGTGACATGGTGGTGTAGCAGTAAGCTGCTGCCCTACAGCGCCAGACACCCAGTGTTTGATCCTGACCGAGTGGAGTTTGTACCTTCTCCCCGTGACCACGGATGCTCCGGTTTCCTCACACACGTGCACGTTTGAAGGTTAACCGGCCTCTGGAAATTCTCCCCAGAGCTTAGGATGCGGAAGTGGGGCAACCCACAACCAGTGTACGGGAGATCCATGCTTGACGCGGACTTGGCGGATCGAAGGGCCAGTTTCTTCGCTGCATCTCAAAGCTCCAGAGACCAGAGATGAAATCCTCCGCTGAGCTGGGCGTGAGGTGCCGAGCAAGTGTGGCGTAATCGGGAGGCACAGTCACAGAAGGGGACGTTAATATAAAATCCCACCTGTCCACTCAGCTCCAGCAGTACAATGTTGACGGGCCGAGCGTCCTTCAGTCAGTGGGGACCCCACCCATCTCTGGATCAGCGCTGGCATCATTGGGAGTTTGCTGTGCACAAACTGGCTCCAGTATTGCTGACGTCCATCACACGTCAGTGACTGCGCTTTAAACAGACTGGGAAGACCGTTGCGAATTCCCAGTGTCGTAGGCTTTGGCACGTCAGAAGGCAGAGAGCAACACTGTTCTTCCCGAGTGTCTGTACTGGGATAGGTTCCAATGGGCAGCCATTGTGTTCAAAGTGCGTGGCCCCTCCCAGGCCCAGGGGCACTTTCACCATTGCCCAGCCCAGAGTGCTGATGCACACAGTGACGAGGGTATCCACATCTGCCTGGGCATGCTCATCAACAAAAACCATTCTCGCTGCTACGCCCGGCACCAACGAGAGACACTCCCTCCGTATCCATGGCGACGCCGTGCAGCATAAACAAAGCCGGCCAGAGGTGAGGAGGATGCAGTCAGAACGGAGGCTGATTTAGCCCTGTTATTCTGCTCACTAGTGCAGGATATCGCTACAAAGAGGGCCCCTTGTAAGAGTCAAAATACTGTACAACTTTGATTGATGTGCAGAAGGAAACCTTTCAACTCCCTGCAGTAAAAGCCGACACAAGAGTAGCAAGAGAGTCATTAAAGTTGTGTTATTGCTTCCTTTCCTTCAGGAAGGCTCCCATTGTAATGCTTAGAGCAGACAAACGCACATATTCTGTCTCTCACCAGCTCCAGTGAACTGATTCCACAACTAAACCCTCCATGACAGGTCTACCAAACTTGTAAGGATGAACACGGAACAACAGAGACACTAATCGGCTCTGGGTGGGAAAGAAAATGAATACTATTTATATAACCAGCTTTTACATTGCAACACATCCCAAGGCATTTGTCAAGATCATAGAAATGTTTACACCAGTAGGATCGACCACACACACACGTCCCTTGCGGAGCAGCACAGATTGAGAAGGGCGATGCCACAGAGAGATTGGAAGAAATTGTGAAAACTTCTTCCGAGCCTTGGTGCTTGTGACATTGAACTGTGACAGTGGTCAGTGAAGGGCCGAGCCACCTCATGGCAGACGTGTCTTCTTCAGTCCCCAATGTGACCAACTCAAACCCAAGCAGACAACTGGCACAGACTCGAGAGGAAGACACACATTTCCTGAGCCGAGGTTGGATCAGCCCCACAAGCGCCAATGTGCCCTCGACTTGCAACTCACACCATGACATGGTCACGTGGGAGCAGGCACTGCATTGCATTGAAGATCGAGTATGGACATGGCTTTAATGGTGCTACAATGACGATGCCAGTCTACATTGTCGTGCCCTGGAGTTGAACCCACAAAGACACAAGGTTCATCAAGACAACCTTCCAGTTTGGTAACGTCCCCCCCCACCCAATAGCTGCTCATCTCAAACCTCAGTTCAAAGCAGCACTGCCGTATAAGCTTCACAGCCTCCGTGGTGGAGGATACAATAACCAACTCTGAAGCTTAGAGATATAGCATGGATACAGGCCATGCGGTCCATGCCCACCAGCCATCTCCTGTACACTAGTTCCATCCCACACACTAGGGACAATTTACAGAAGTCAATTAAGCTACAAACCCAAACATCTTTGGGATGTGGGAGGAAATCAGAACACTTGGAGGAAACCCGCACGGGCCACAGGGAGAACATGCAAACTCCACTCAGACAGAGCCCAGAGTCAGGATCAAACCTAGGGCAGACTGCAAATCTCTAACATAGCTTCCCGATTCACAATACAACGCCAGACCAATCCATCCTTAATTTGAACAGGGACAAGGGTTTGTAGAGAGTAGTTTTTAATGGATTTATCCATTCTGAAAGCACTCCAACAGAAGCAGGTGTCCTCACTAAAGCACTGGCCATACCAGGGGAATCCTCAGCTAGGGGAAGGGCAGGAGCTGATCCCCACCACCCCCGACCCGTCCCGGGAATACGCACTGAAGCAGACGTCACATATTCTACAATCAACCGGACACACACACACACGCGACACACGCGACACACACACGCGACACACACGCGCGCACACACACACGCGACACACACGCGCGCGCACACACACGCGACACACACACGCGCTCACACACGCGCGCACACACACACACGCGACACACACACGCGACACACACACGCGACACACACACACAAAAGTGGACAAATCAATGGATATTTTTAAGTTAGAGATAGATATATTCTTGATTAATACGAGTGTCAGAGATTATGGGGAGAAGGCAGGGGAATGGGGTTGAGGGAAAGATAGATCAGCCATGATTGAATAGTGAAGTAGGAAGTAGACTTGATGGGCCGAATGGCCTAATTCTGATCCTATTATTTATTAACACTCGAGTCAGACAGGGGAATCGGCAGCTGAGATCAGTGAAATCCCGCTGCACGATGGCTCGGCCCTTTGCATTGATGTGGGACATGGGATAACTGGTGGACAGGGTACGATCAAGGCGCAATAGACTTACATCTGCCCACAAGGGGAGGGAGGTTGTGGCTGAGCCTGGGAGCTGTGGCCGTGCTGCACTCTCACACATCGTGCACAATCCAAACTCTGCCCAACATGCCATCGCTGCCCCAGCGAGCAGCCACTGGCTGGAAGGCACGGTCCACGTAGCGGCTCTGTCCAGCCCATCAGCCACCCACCCCTCCACTTGACACGACTTTATCCAAACAGCTCGACACGTTCAAGGCTCAATGGGACTGTGAGAACAATGTAAGCTGTCAGGCAACACTGGCGTCAAGACGAGAAGGGGCAGGAGATGCGATCGAGTACCAGAATTTGAAATCATCGACTGTAGCTTCCTACCTATGAACGAGAAGGTCACGGGTTTAAGTCCCAGACCGACAAACCTAGTGTGGAAATTGTGCTACTCTGACTGATCTTGCACTAAACGTTTACGAAAGAACTCCAGATGCTGGAAAAATCGAAGGTAGGCAAAAGAAACCTTGCCCGATGATCGAGTGTCAGACCAAACTCAGGCAGCTTGACATTCAACTAAAGCCCAAGTCTGCATGTGTTCGGTTGAGTTTGTCACCTGTATCAAGTGAAAAAGCTTTTTATTGCGTGCTAACCAGTCAGCGGAAAGGCTAGACATGATTACAATCGATCCGTCCACAGTGTACAGATATAGGATAAAGAGAATGACGTTTAGTGCCAGGTAGACAAAAATGCTGGAGGAACTCAGCGGGTGAGGCAGCTTCTATGGAGAGAAGAAATAGGCGACTGTACGGGTCGAGATCCTTCATCAGTCTGAAGAAGGGTCTCGACCCGAAACATCACCTATTTCTTCTCTCCATAGAAGCTGCCTCACCTGCTCAGTTCCTCCAGCAGTTTTGTCTACCTTCGATTTTTCCAGCATCTGCAGTTCTTTCTGAAACGTTTAGTGCACGATCAGTCAGAGTCGCACAACAGCAAGACAGACCCCTCCACCAGCGGGCACCTAGTTACGTCTCCCTGCATTCTCAGCACCTCTCCCCAATCTCCACTGCTCACCTAAACATGAGGCGCATTTACAGCAGCCAATTAACATACCCCACACACATTTCTGGGATGTGGGGGGAAACTAGAGGCCCCCCCCACATGCAGTCACAGGGAGTACGTGCAAACTTCACAGTCAGCTTCCGAGTTGAGGATTGAACCCAGGCCATGCAAGCTGTTTAGCAGCTACTCCATCACTGCACCATATGCTGTCCTAGTACAACGTGGACTGCACAACGGCTACTGTGCAAAGGCCCACAGCACCGTTTGCAAAGGGGTATTACACTACCTGAAAATTACTCCATGAAATGGCTGCTGTGTTTTGATCACGATTGTTGCCTTTGAGAGCTTCCTGTGCACAGTGGCTGTAGACTTCCCGTGGTGCAATGACAACTTCACATCATTAGCACCTTACTGGTACAACACATAAACAGCGGGACATTGAGGCAACACTACATGAACACCAGGATAAAAGAATGGGCATCACAGCTGCTGGAGCCGCTGCCTCTTATTGCCAGAGACCTGGGTTCAAACCTGACCTCGTATGTCTGTCTATGTGGAGTTTGCACATTCTCCCTCTGACCATGTGGGTTTCCTCCCCTATCCCAAAGGATTTGTAGGTTAATCAGCCTCTATATTGCCTCTAGCGTGTAGGGAGTGGATGAGAATGAGTGGGGATAACAGAACTGGTGTGAACAGGTGATCGATGGTCAACATGGACTTGGTGGGCCGAAGGGCCTGTTACCACACTGTATCTCCAAACTATACTAATATTCAGCACCCATGGGAGTAAAGAAACAAACTAATGTTTGAACGGTCATTGACCCAAAAGCCTAACGTTGTTTCTCCCTCCACAGATGCTGCCTGACCCACTGAGTGTTGCCAGAGTTTGCTCAATTGCAGATTTTCAGCACCTGCAGTGTTTTTCCTTGGCCACACAAACTGAGGTCTTTGGGAGCCCTCCTAGAGTTTCTGTGCAGCCGGGGGCTGACTGACAGGCGAGCAGCAGGAGGATGGCAGCCACAAACTGTTGATAGCAGGTTAAGTCGAGGCGGTCAGCATTGCAAACAGAAAGGCCATCGAATCCTTCCAAGGATAGAATTGCTTCTTAGAAGTTGCCATTTCTTCAGCTCCTCGACCTTGGAACCATTACTCACCCACTCCCTGTTGGCTCTATACATCCTGGACACAGCTCTGCAGTAAATCGGAGCAACATGCCCCAGCAAACACAGGGAATTGTTCTTGATGGTTGTGCGTCACATATAGCAAACGTCCAACAATCCACAGTCTGACAACTCCAAAATCCCCATCAGTCAATTTGCCAAGAAGTACTTAAAAGAGCAACCACAGTTCTGGAAAAAAAGGCCTTGTGGACAATGAGAAGATTAACTTCTATCAGAATGACGGCAAGAGCAAAGTATGGAGGAGAGAAGGAACTGCCCAAGATCCAAAGCATGCCACCTCATCTGTGAAACACAGTGGTGGGGTGTTATGGCCTGGCTGCTGAAGGTACTGGCTCACTTCAACATTGATGATACAACTGCTGATGGTAGTAGCATAAAGAATTCTGAAGTGTATCGACACATCCTATCTGCTCAAGTTCAAACAAATGCCTCAAAACATTGGCCAGCGGTTCATTCTACAGCAAGACAATGATCCCAAACATACTGCTAAAGCAACAAAGGAGTTTTTCAAAGCTAAAAAACGGCCCATTCTTGAGGGGCCAAGTCAATCGCCCGATCTGAACCCAATTGAGCATGCCTTTTATATGCTTAAGAGTAAACTGAAGGGTACTAACCCCCCCCCAAAACAAGCAGAAGCTAAAGATGGCTGCAATACAGGCCTGGCAGAGCATCACCAAAGATACCCAGCAACTGGTGATGTCCATGAATCGCAGACTTCAAGCAGCCAATGCATGCAAAGGATATGCAACAAAATACTAGACTACTTTCATTCACATTATTGTGCCCTGAAATGGGGGGGGGGACTGTGTATAGACACCGCTGTAATTTCTACATGGTGAAACCAAAATGTATAAAATGGCCTTTTTAAAACTCTGACAATGTGCACTTTAACCACATGTGATTTTTTCTTTTACAAATCTCAAATTGTGGAGTACAGAGGCAAATAAATAAATGATGGGTCTTTGCCCCAAACATTATTGTAACTGCAGACTGAATAACTAGTGTTGGTGCCCGTGGAACTGCAGTGTGGCCATTAAACTCAACAATGGGCTGAGAGGGACAGACCTGTTGTCCCTGTCCAGTCTGGTCTACACCACAGCTCCAGTGTGGTCTGTTTCACCGCTTGGTGCAGTAGCCAGCCGAGCCCGTCAGTCGGCTGTGCTCCCGGCTTGCCAACAGACAGCCGCCGGGTGGCAGAGAGTGCAGTTTAATTATCCTCCTGTGAAACAGGATAAGTTTCCATTGAACTCTCCTGCACCAGAGGCTGAGCAAGCCCAAGCACATTCGTCTCAACATCTCTACCCTTTCATTCTGCAGCCAAACATACTTGCTGCCCTCCCGTCCTCCCACCAACACTCTTGAGTAGGAAGGGACTGCAGACGCTTGTTTCAACCGAAGATAGGCACAAAATGCTGGAGTAACT
The DNA here is from genome assembly GCF_010909765.2 of Amblyraja radiata. Lineage (NCBI taxonomy): Eukaryota > Metazoa > Chordata > Chondrichthyes > Rajiformes > Rajidae > Amblyraja > Amblyraja radiata. Next base: position 11,930,019 of record NC_045989.1, read on the forward strand.
CGGCAGAACAGGCAGCATCTCTGGAGAGAAGGAATGGGTGGTGTTATGGGTCGAGACCCTTCTTCAGACCTCAGAATTTGAAGAAGGGTCTCGACCCGAAATGCCACCCATTCCGTCTCTCCACAGATGCTGCCTATCCCACTGAGTTACTCCAGCATTTTGTGTCCACCAACACTCTTGAACTGCCCTCCTCGGACACAGCCATTGAAACCACGTTTTATTAAAACATTCATCACGCACAAACATACGTTTTCCTTTTTGGGGGGGGGGGATAACGACAATCGTTGCTTTAAAAAAAAGACTTATTTATCCTATTATTCGGGGAACAGCCTCTCATTAATTTTAAATGCCTTTTACCTCAGGAGGAGGTCCAGTGCTTTTGTGAGGGGAAGGAGTAGGGCAGATCCGTTCAAAAGCCTGCTTGTGGGAGACAACAAAAAGAGCCCTGTCCCTTTAAGCTGCTGACATTAGATTACCCTAGTTTCACATTACCTCTAATTAGTAACACAGATATCTGGGAACAGGACACTGGCAGATGTTTGAACGGGAGCAGTAGAGGCAACACTGCCAGCAGTTCAAGGCAGAGGCAGCAGTGCCAACTAGTGGCACGACGCGATAGTGCCTCCCACCATCATGCAGAACCTCCACACCCCAGCCTGCGAAAATACTTGGATTTGTTGGACTTTGCACGTTTTAACACCAACATCCTTTTAAAACACGCGGCAGTAAAGAATCAGGTTCATCTCCCCCCCCCCCCCCCCCCCCCCCCCCTCCCTGCATCCTTACCTGCTTGTGCATTTCAATGTTCAGCCCATAAGACATCTCGTAATACTGCAATATAAAGCAGATGCATTAATGCACATTGTGTTTCTTTTTTAATTAAATAAAGTCGCCCTACAATAATGTTGCCCAATACATCTTCAAATATGATTACGCATTTGCCCTCAATGTGCTCTCGCTGTCTGGTTTGGCTGTCTGGTTTCCAACTCGCCTTCTAAGACAATCCCCAACTCCCGATCCGCATACACAACCTGTTTACTCTCTGAAATTATGAAATATTTTGATCCAAATACTGGTAGCCACCCACAGGGGAAAGGGTGCTGAAAATTATCAACGATTAGTCGGTAGAGTAGAGCCACCACAACGAAAATCAACTTATTAGCCACTACATTGAAACTTAATACATTTACAAACAAGTACATTAACTTTTAAGGGCAGCTAGCGTATAAAATGTTTCAGAGTCTCTAGAAATTCTTCACGGGAGTTGGTGCGTGTGACAATATCTGCGTCATGCCCCATTTTTAATCGACTCCAAACAGCACCGGGCTAAATGAAGTGAAACAATGTGAACCTGGTTTATTAGGAATAGCATCAATAGAGAAGACACACGCACTCACCATCACATAGTGACGCTGCATCTCCGTTTTCTCGTTCGCGAGTTTATCGCATTCCATCTTTAAACTGAAAAAGAGGAATGGAAAAGGTGGCAGTTACCGATGAGAGGTGGTGGTCGGGGAACCGAGACTGTGTCAACACATTATCCAAACAATGAGCTTACATCACACAGCCTGAATAATTCAAAGCCTGTTTACATGGAATGTACTAGCCTACACAAGGCAAATTAATGGCTGATTGCTCAATATTATCACTTTAAATACACAGTCGTATTATCTGATGGACTGGGAGCACACGCAACGGGAAGGCCGACATGGGGAGGTGAAAGGGGGCAGGCGAACTGGGGGGGGGGTATGTCTGGTGCCAGGGGTTTGATCCGCCTGCAAACTTCTGATCCGGAATAAGAGCAGCGCCGGACACCCACTCTCTTTCCCCACCTGTGATACTGTGCTTGCAAAAACTGAAACTCCTCTTTGATCCGGTCGCACGATTCGGCCACGGTGAATTTAAACGGCTGAGAGGGTTGATGCGGGGCCTGAAACACAAGCGGAATTTGAAAACAGAAGGGTCGCAAACACATCGCTCTCTCTCGCTCTCTCACACACACACACGCGGCCAGTAAATGACAGCAATCCTACGGCAGCCCAGGATCATCGCTGCTTTGAACATTAAACAACAAACTCACTATATTCAAAGTTAAAAAAGGCTGCGGTCGCTACAACAGATTGAAACACACTTACCGGGTGCCTGCTTTGTGGATACATCTCTTGAACAATGTATCCCCGACCAGGGATACTCTGGGTGGATAAGTCGTGGGCTAAATGCAGCAATAACACAAAAACAACACACACACACAGCTGTAAAGAAGTCCACCGCCACGCCGCTCAGGATCGGAACCACTCCCAGTGCTACAGAACAAAGCAATAAGACCTCTCCAGTGGAGGCGAGGTTTTACAAGTCCCTTTGTGCGGGCAAGTAATGAGGGGGGGCCGACAGCGTTTCACACTCCGGCTCGTAGATCATCACAGTCTCGGTCGGCCTCACGGACCCGTGGAATAATATCGGGAGGGGGTGAGGTGGTGGTGGTGGTGGTGGTAAGAGGGAGGGTGAAAAAAAGATCTCACGTATTGGAAGAAAAGTAGCTTTTTTCAGTTTGCTCTCTGCAGAAAGAAAACAAAATGAAAGATAAACAAAGTGGCGTCCGCTTCGGAGGGCGCGGGTGGAATCTGGAACGTTGACCCGGGGTCTTCGGAATCTGGAGACCGGGTTGGAACGTCGGCAGGTCCCGGGGAGATTCTATAATGGAACGTTCAGTAGCGAGGGCGAGTGTCTCCCGGTTCCAAAGCGGCAGCAACAGCAGCGGCACGCACGCATTCTGCCAGGGAACGCAGCCGGCTCTTCCTCCCCGACAGGGACCACCACCACCACCACCACAACAACAACAACCACCACCGGAAAAAATATACAATTGCACTAATCTTCGATGAAGTTCAGCACCACGGCGGTGTTTGCATTTGACAAGACCGCGAGTCGATTCTCCGCCTCGCTCTCCGATATTTGCAATTATCGAGCGTTGTTTTTTTTTTGTGTCGATCCGAGGTTGGGAAGATGTTGCTTCAAAATGCAGGCGATCACAGCGAGAATACCACACACAGAGACACTCCACGCGGCTTCCCCCTTCTCTTGTCTGTTTCTCTTTCGCCTCCCCACCGCACTCCGGCTCCGCTTCCCCCCTCCCAGGCTGTCGCTAGAGCCTGACCATATTTGGGTGGAAAGTAACCAAGGCTCCGCCGGCCCGACCAGCCAATGGGCGAGCTGGGAACCCCACGTGGGGTCAGGGTGGGCTGGGATAGCGGGTGGCATCTGGGGAACGCCATTGGTGGACGCCACCAGCCAATCGCCGCTGGCCCGAGCACCAACTCGGACGCCATTGGTCCGCGGCGCTGACGACTGTCAATCACACGGGGACGGGGGGGCGGGATCACCCGGCGCTGTCAATCAAACCCACGAGGGGCCTGGAGCGCTGACAAATGCCTTCGATTGTACCTGGTGCTTGCAAATAACCACTGGAATGCTGCTTAATTAGTTTTGAATGTCTTTTGCCGAGCAGCTCAAACAATCTGTCAGTACCATGTGGTAAAAGGATCTGTGTGGAAAAAAAAGAGGGATAAAAGCAGAAAAGCCGAAGCAGCCACATTTTAAAAAAATAAACATTAATAAAAACGGATGATCACACATCACTTCAAATCCCATCAACTCTGGTGACAGGCCATACTTAGTAAATGTTAATCATAAGATGTCTTTTAAAAGGAGTATAGCCAATTTAAACACTCGCCTACATGAAGATGTGAACTGGTAATTTTCCCACGTTAATTGTTTTTTGAAGTTGATATCTATTCTTCGAATTTAATATTTATATATTTACATATTTTGGTAACTTAAGTACTCCGCCCCTTCCATAATATCCAAATCTAAATAAATTATTCCTTAACGGCAATGGCAGAAGGCCAATGTGTGCCAGCTTTTGTGTAAAATTAATGTGCAATTATTTTATTTGAAAAAAATATTTATTGAAACAAAATAAAACCGAAAAAAATAGAAAACAGGTTTGGTGCGTGGGTAGGATAATTTGCAACAAATATGTTTTGTTCTTTAAGAGCTGCTTCAACTCGGAAGGGTGGGGATTCATAACCAGAGGCTATCGTTGGCAGATGGTCATCAATAAATCCAGCAGGAATTTCACAAGACACCTCTTCACCCAGAGGGAGAGGTCGGGGCATTTAAGGAAGGGCTAGTCTAAAAGCGAGGAGGGTTATATTTATCGAGCAAGACGAGAAAAGGAAGAAGGAGAAAAGCCAGTGCGCTCTGTTTGGGCCGAACGGCCTGCTTCGCTCCTGTAAATCGCTTCCCCTTTCTCCTGAGATTGTTCAATTTCACTGCAACCGCCTCTGTCACTACAAGTGCGTTCTTAAGTGAAACAAAGAAAAATATCTTATTTTGTTTGCATCTTGTCGCGATCTGTTCCATCCTATAAATTATGACCTTAGTGTATAAATCTCAAGCGTTTGACAATTATTTTTAAAGTGTTCAATGTCTGTTCGAGTCCTAATTGGATACGTTTCAACTGTTTATATTACATGAAGTGTCAGGGTCATTTGCTACTGAAAGATTAGTTTTCATTGGCCGGTTAATTGAGAACGCTGGAAACATCCCACGTGGGACTGAAACTGACTGGCAACAGCCTGGCTGAAACATGACGGGCGGAGAGAAATCCAGGGATGGAGTTCACAGCTCTGCTGGAGCAGCGACAGTTGAAACAAAAACCCTCAGTTCAGTTCAGTTTAGCTTAATTTATTGTCACGTGTACAGAGAGGTACAGTGAAAAACTTTTGTTGCTTTGAAGCAGAAAGACAACACATGATTACAATCGAGCCATTTACAGTGTAAATACATGATAAGAGAATAACGTTCAGTGCAAGGTAATAATAATAATAATAATACATTTTATTTATGGGCGCCTTTCAAGAGTCTCAAGGACACCTTACAAAAATTTAGCAAGTAGAGGAAAGACATGTAAGGGGAATTAAATAAATAGTAGAGACATGACTAGTACACAAATTAAAGACAGAATTCAATACAAAACACAATATGAGGCAATTCAAGCACAGATGAAAAGGGAAGGGGACGTGGGGCTAAGGATAGGCAGAGGTGAAGAGATGGGTCTTGAGGCAGGACTGGAAGATGGTGAGGGACACGGAATTGCGGATCAGTTGGGGGAGGGAGTTCCAGAGCCTGGGAGCTGCCCTGGAGAAGGCTCTGTCCCCAAAACTGCGGAGGTTGGACTTGTGGATGGAGAGGAGACCGGCTGATGTGGATCTGAGGGACCGTGAGGGTTGGTAGGGGGAGAGGACATCAGTGAGATATGGGGGGGGCCAGATGGTGGAGGGCTTTGTAGGTGAGGACCAGGATTTTGTAGGTGATCCGGTGGGAGATGGGAAGCCAGTGAAGTTGTTTGAGGACTGGAGTGATGTAAAGCCAGCAAAGTCTGATCAATGATATTCCGAGGGTCACCAAAAAGGTGAATAAGTTTATTGGCCAAGCATGTTCACATACAAGGAATTTGCCTTGGTGCTCTGCTCGCAAGTGACAACATGACATACAGTGACAATTATGAATGAAACATTAAACATGAATAATTAGGGAGGTTGGTTTGTTTGAACCAATTCTGCACAGAGTGAATTCACAAAGATCTACTGTTCCCATTAACAGATGACCCAAGGAGCAGCAGACACGGGCTTAATATTTGGGGAAAGATATAAGGGCCACTTGCTTTCACACAAGAATCCTGCTACAATTTGAAATTCATTGCCTGTAAATGCGATGAAAATAGGGTCATATCCCTCCAGTCCAGGTGAAGGGTCTCGACTGCCCATCTCCCTCCATTGATGCAGCCTGACCCGCACTTTGATTTGTGCTCCGGATTCCATCATCTGCAGTCTTTTGTGCTCCTCTTATGTTGGAGCTTGAGGCCATTCGGTCCAATGAGTCTATCCCTGTTCTCAAAAAAGTCCCATCAATGCCATCCTTCATTTATTTTCCCTGTGGCATTACCTCCACCTGCTTCACCTGCCATCCACACTCGGGGTAATTAACAATGCCCAATTAACCTGCCGATCTGCATAGCTTTTGGGATGCAGGAGGAAACTGGAGGAATCCCACACGGTCGAAGGAAGTAGATTGTTCACGAGACAGCACCCAAGCTCAGGATTGAACCTGGGTTGCTGGAGCTGTGAGGCAGCAGAACCATCAAGGGATATCTTCAAAAGTAAATTGAGCATAGATTATTTGCCGTGCCATGCGAAAGGGTAGGGGGAGCGGAAGTGGTGGGTTTGCTCTAGTACGACCTGGCAATGGGCCGAATGGCTGCCTTCTGGTCTGTAACATTTACATGACTCTAGAATTCTATGAAATACCACCTTGTTCTTCAAATCTCAGTCGACTTTGCCCCTCCCTTTCTCAGCATAGATACTGTGAAGACTTTTCATCTTGATGGAATCTTGAATCCCAAGTTAAACAATTACCCATTTAAGCTTGAAATGAGGAGGGATGTTGTCACAAAGTGATGCAGCGTGGAAACGAGGCCTTCGGCCCACATGTCCATGTTGCCATACTGGACTAGTCCCATTTGGTCTATAACTCTCTAAACCCTTCCTATCCATAGATCTTTGGAAATTGTAATTATATCTGCTTCTCTCGTTTCCTCTGGTAACTCATTCCAGATACTGACTACCCACTGAGTGAAAACATTTCTTCTCATGAGGTTTGGGGTTAGCGGACTTCTCTACATTTTCCACAGTATATTCACCCGTCATGTTTTTATCCACTCATTCAACATGTTCATATCACTTGAAGCTTCTTTAAATCTTTCCTGAGAGGCCAGGTTTATCGTATGAGATGCAGTTAGTTGAGTAGTTTAGTTTAGAGATACAGTGAGGAAATAGGCCTTTCAGCCCACCGAGTCGGCGCCTATGCCAGGCCAATTAACCTACAAATCTGTATATCTTATTAGCATGGGAGGAAACTGGATCCTGGAGAAAACTTACGCAGGTCACGGGGTGAATATACAAACTCCGTTCAGACAGCACCCGTAGTCAGGATTCGAACCTGGGTCTCTGGCGCTGTCAGGCAGCAACTCTACAGCTGAGCCACCATGCCACCCACAAACTGACATGCAACGAGGGGCTCAGATCCAAGACCCTGGGATTAAGAGTCCCATGCTCTACCAACTGGGCTAGCCGGGCAGCTGATGCCATTGTACATACAACTCTTAGCGGGCAAGGTAGAATTATAGAGTTAAGCACGCTGAGTGATTAGAACATATTCACTATCAGATAAGAGCAGAAGAAGAAAGCAGAAGTTGGCCATTCACCCTTTGTGTGTGCACTGTTATTCAATATGTTCTGCAATTGATCTATACTATCCTGCACTATCTCCATATTCCGTGATTGGAGTATATTAGTTGTAGCATCTAAAAACCCATCAAATTGTCTTGCATAAACTTGTTGACTGAGCCTCAACAGCACTTACTCGGCAGAGAATTCCAAGGATTCACTGCCCTTTGGGTGAAGAAACCTCTTCGCGTCTCTTCCCTTTATGAAAGGGATCTCGTGGTGGAGCAATCTACTGAACATCTTTTGGGAGACAAGGTTTAGGTTTATTATTGTCATGCAGAAGATGGAATCTATAGCTTATTTTTGAGGATGTGACGAATCGAAAAGATAAAGGGGAACTAATGGATGCGGTTGTATTTAGATTTTCACAAGACTTTGATAAGGTCTCACCCAGGAAATTGGCCAACAAGTTTAGAGAACAAGGGATTTGGAGCATTGTGTGCTGCTCTGGTTTGCATTACAGGAAATATGTGGAGGCTTTGCAAAAGAGGTTTACCAGAATGCTAGGTAGACAAAAATGCTGGAGAAACTCAGCGGGTGAGGAAGCATCTATGGAGCGAAGGAAATAGGCAACGTTTCGGGTTGAAACACTTCTTCAGACCAGAATTCTGCCTGGATTGGAGGGCGTTAGCTGTAAGGTGAGGTTTGACAAATTTAGATTGGTCTCTCTGGAACGTTGGAGGCAGGGAGGGAGACCTGATAGAAGTATACAAAATTATAAGAGGCATAGATTGAATAGATAGTCAACGTTTTTTATTGCCTGGGTTGAACAGCCAAATACTAGAGGGCATAGCTTAACAGTGAGACAGAGTCATTCAGCATGAAACAGCCCCATTGGCCCAACTTTCCCATGCCAGCCATGATGCCCCCCATCTACACTAGTCCCACCTACCCACATATGGCCCATATCCCTCTAAACCTTTCCTATTTAGAGGAAGAAAGTTTAAAGGAGATGTTCAAGGCAAGACTTTTGCATAGACGGTGGAACGTGCTGCCTGGGAAAGTGGTAGAAACAAACACAATAGCAATGTTTAAAAGGCATTTAGACTGGCACATAAACAGGCAGGTAATAGAGGGATATGCAGGCAGGTGGGATTAATTTAAATTGACATCATGTTCGGCACAAACATTGTGGGCCAAAGGGCCTGGTCCTGTGCTGTATTTTTCTGGGGTCTAAGGAGTTGTAGGATATTGTATGTGCAGGACTGAGCATTGGCCGTGAGACAGAACGCAAACAACAGGAATAAAGGGCTCTCAGCTTAACAGGCGATCAGCGGTGCTGCACCACAGTGAAGGTGAGATCGTACAGACAAGACCATGTATCCAGTGTGTAAGCGTGCTGATAACTGTACGTAGAGAGAATGATGCAATACAGCTTCCAGAGGATTTGATCAATAGTGAGTGGGTAAGAAGATGGCAGCTGAATATAATGTGGAAAACATGCACTTAGTTTCATACAATAGAAATGTTGAGTTTTTTTTTCAAATGGTAACCAATTGTATAAAGTTGATGATCAGATGATCCTGGTTGTCCTTGTACACAACTCACTGAAAGCTAACAGAGCAATCGCCTTGGTAGCATTGCACATGGAATGTTGTGCACATTTCCAGTCTCCTTTTGCCCCTTTCCCACTTAGGAAACCTGAACGGAAACCTCTGGAGACTTTGCGCCCACCCAAGGTTTCCGTGCGGTTCCCGGAGGTTGCAGGTGGTTGCAGGAGGTTGCAGGTAGTGGAAGCAGGTAGGGAGACTGACAAAAACCTCCGGGAACCTCACGGAAACCTTGGGTGGGGCGCAAAGTCTCCAGAGGTTTCCGTTCAGGTTTCCTATGTGGGACAGGGGCATAAGCTAGGAAAGGACATGGTTGCTCCAGAGAGAGTTCAGTAAAGATTCACTAGACATGTTCCTGAGATGCAGGTTTGCCTGCTGAGATGTGACTGTCTTCTCTAGAGTTTAGAGGGATGAGACGGGATTGCATTGGATATTAAGGGGGTCAGTGGACATGCAGGGAAATTGCACTGAGATAGAGGAACAGCCAAGATCGTGATGAAAGCCAGATCAAGCTGAAAGAGCCAGATAGGCTAATCCTGCTCCTAGTCACTCTTTTATAATCGATGATCGGCTGGTCTCTTATTTTGAGTTTGTAATGCACAGTTGTAGATATTTCAACCAGAAAAAGTTCCATCCCAGCATCCATGGTGTCAAGCCCCAAAACAGATGTTTCAATAAGATCGCCTCTTGTTCTCCTAAACTCAAGTACTGGTTTAATCTCTCCTCCAAAGACAACCCCACCACCAACCTCTGTGAAAGCCATTAACAAAATGTGTTTTATTACTCTGCTATTTCCTTATTTGCCCAACATGACATCCCCTCTCTCAGTCTGCAAAGCACCCACATTAACCTGCCAGCCTTTTCCGTTTTGCACCATTATAAAAGTTGAGGAAGGATGGATTTTTAAACCAAATGGGAGTCATGTTTTGAGGAGAAAGCAGTACAGTGAACCAGAGGCCTAGATCAGATCAGTCTTGCTCACTGAATGCTGCAGTATAATTGAGGGCCCCAAATGGCTTACTCCTGTTCCTGTTTCTTCTATTGCTCTCCTCAACCTACAAACCTCTCTGCAGCCCAATGATTCTGGTCTCTTGTGCATCCCTAATAGACATTGAGGGTCTTGACCTCAGCTGTCTACCCCCGAACCTTAGATTTTCAAAGGCATCCTTAAGGTGACCATTGGCAATGACAAAAGGTGAAGCAACTCCACTCTAACCAACTGCTCCGGGCTGCCCGCTGATCTTCAAAGAGTGAGCCTGCTCCCTGATAAACAGGTTGGATTGCTTTACTCGTGGGAAAAGAAGGAACCTTTCCTCCAACACGATGAAAGGTTGGAGTGGGTGCAGAGAGGATGTGGGGTTTCTCAATGTGAGGAAGAGCACAGTCAGAGGCTGTCAGTAGAAGATGGTCGCCAAGAAATCCAGTGGGGGATTCAAAATAAACTTCTTTATCCAGGGAGTGGTGAGAATGTGGGACCCAATCCCACAGGGAATGTCAAAGTGAATAGTGTAGATACATTGAAGGGGACGTAGGGCAAGGGAGGGGTTTATATGAAGGAGTATCAGTTGGAGAAGGATTAATAAATAGAACTATGATCTTCTGGAATGTGGTTCGGAATCATCTCAACACACATGTAAGGGGTTATGGGGAGAAGGCAGGAGAATGGGGTTGGGAGGGAGAGATAGATTAGCCATGCTTGAATGGTGGAGTCTACTTGATCGGCTGAATGGCCTAATTCTGCTCCCAGAACTCAAGAACTTATGAACTCATCCCCTTCTCTACCCTTCCCTTCCAGGCTCTGATAGATTTTGGAAAAACTCATGGATCTGCGAAGACATCGCAAGCACCTCAAAGGACCGGAGAGATGCTGCCAATGGTGTTTTGGAAAAACCCTCCCAATCCACTGGAGGGGAAGTGCGCCAGTGTCAGTTTCCTCTCAGGGTATCAGCTGGCAGGAGCTACAACACTCCAGCTTGCTGGTTTGCATCTTGTTTGAAGGTCTGGCCATGTGCACAGACACGGCAGATGTATTCATGATGTACAAATCAAAGGCTCTGCCGTGTGTGACAGTGCCATCAGCGATAGACCACGGAACGCACAATGCACTGTTCAAACCAGATGCACGAATGAGGTATCGTTCATCACTTTGCCACCCGGACATAATTACCCACCACCAACATTTACAGTAAATGCACTATTATAGTTGCTTCTCACCGGCTACCGGGGAACTAGAGGAGGTGCCCACCTCAGCTGGGCAATAGAAGGCAAAAGCAATCTACTGACTTGCTTAGTTCCGTTGAGTTTATTATTGGCATGTGTACTATCAAAATGACTTTCCATGATTACAATCAAGCCATCCTCAGTGTACAGATACAGGATAACGGGCATAACATTTAGTGCAAGATAAAGTCCAGTAAAGTCTGATTATGCTAGAAGCTAAATATTGCTGATGTGAAATAAAGATAGAAAATGTGGCCATCACTCAGCAGGTCAGACAGCAACTGTGGGGAGAGAACGGTTAATGTTTCAGGTCATTGACCTTTCATCAAACAGCAGAGTCCGTTGATTACGTGTTGCAGAGCTGATTTCCCTAAACTGCCCTTTCTTATTTGTTCAGTGTTCTTTATGGTGATGACGTGGCAGTATTTGTTGTTGTCACAAGATGGTCTGAAAGAATATCATGTTTATGTAAGTGCCTTTCAAGTCATTCCAAAGCAGCCTGCAGCTCATGAAGCACTTTCATTGAAGTGTCATCACCGTTGTTGTACGGGAAGAGTGGCGCAGCACATGGAGTTTCTGCCTCACGGTTCCACAGACCCAGGCTTGATCCTGGCCTTGGCTGCTGTGATTCTGTGTGTCTCCTTTAAATTCCTCCCACTTCCCAAAGACATGAATTTCGGTAGACAAGTGCAAACCGCTCCCCATGCAAATTGCTCCCAGTGTAAACTGTTCCCCGTGTAAAGGCGAGTGGTAGAATCCAGGGGGAGATGAGGAGAACAAAAAGTGATTAGTGTAAAATTAATGTTTGAAGCTTGGTGCAGACTTGGTGAGCTAAAGGGACTGTTTCCATGTGTGTACGTCTCTCTGTAATGTGATAATCAGTTCACACTCAGCAAGCTCCCTCTAACAGCAATGAAATAACGGTCAGGGTACTTTTTTGAACAACGATTTGATTGAGAAATAAAGGCCAAACCATGAGCTCTCTTTGAAATAGTGCTGTGGAGTCACTTCCATCCAAAGAACACAGCAGACATGTCCTCGACTTATCCCACTTGAAAGATAGCATCTCAGTGTAGCATTTCCTTGCTGATGGAAGTGGGAGTTTTGAACTAGTTCCTGGGGCACAAGTCTCTGTGGCAAAGGTCTGAGCAAAGCTTTAGTTTAGTTTGGTTTAGTTTAGGGATGCAGCACAAAAACAGGCCCTTTGGCCCACCGACTCCGCGCCGACCCGACATCACCCCGCGATCACCCCGCGATCACCCCAGGATCACCCCGCACGCTAACACTATCCTACACACAGGAGGGACAATTTACAATTTTACTGAAGCTAATTAGCCCAACAAACCTGCATGTCTTTGGAATGTGGGAGGAAACCGGAGCACCCGGGTCACGGGGAGAACGTACAAACTCCGTACAGACAGCGCCCAGAGTCAGGATCGAACCCAGGGTTTCTGTCGCTGTAAGGCAGCAACTGTACCGCTGCGCCACTGTGCCGCCGTGGGCTAGACTGGGGAACTAGAGGAGGTGCCCACCTCAGCTGGGCAATAGACCCCAGAAGCTTTGTGGATGTGTTGGTGTATGGTGCCACACAGCCCCATCTCCGGCAGTGACTGTACCAGACAGACGGCAGCCCTGTCTCCACATATGGCAGCTTACAAAGAATGTACATCACCAACAATTCAGACAAGGTTCAGTAAATGGACCAACAGAGTAATCAAGAATTCTCCTCTTAAAAGGCTATAAAACTTGGTCTCGGCTCCCATTGATTTTACTTTGGCGTAACGGATTGAAATAAATGCATACACTTCATCATTTATTTATCAGTCGTTCTGCTTTGTTCTAACACGACCAAGTGGGTTTAGACGGGCAATCTTTTTATGTACAAAGCTTGGGTCACTGCTGTTGACCAGATCTTCAACTTGTGGGGGACATCACAGAACTTGGACTTCTGCAAGGAGATACATCAGGAGTTTGAAAGAAGTGGAGGAAAGGTGGCCACAGATTAAGACCCAAACACTGGTCCCAGAGGTGAGAGACAAGTATCTCCATCTGAATGGTTAGCTACTGATTTGAAGCTGTTGAGCTCCATGCTGGAAGACTGTAACGCACCAGTTCACGTGACATGCAGTTCCCTGATGTTATATTGAGATACGGAACATAGCACAGTACAGTGCAGGAAAGACCCCCATCCCAAATGTCTATGCTGAGCCTGATGTCAAATTTAAATTAATCTCATTCGCCTGCATATACGATACGATACGAAAGAACTTTATTTATCCCAGGAGGGAAATTGATCTGCCAGCAGTCATAAAACACAAAATATACGAAGCATGAAATTAAAGTGATGAGTGGAAAGGATTGGGGAACAGGAGGGGAGGGGAGTCAGTCTCAGTCCACCCCACGATAGAAGGGGGAGTAGTTGTACAGTTTGATAGCCACAGGGAAGAAGGATCTCCTGTGGTGCCCTGTCCGGCATCCCTCCATTCCCTGCCTATACATGTGCCTAGCTTAAAGCTTCGAAAATGCCACTATCGTATCTGCCTCCACCAGCACCACCACCTGTGACAGCAAGTAACACACCCACCGCTCACTGCAACTTAAATAAAGAAATAAAGAAATAAACAAAACTTGTCCCGTACGTCTCCTCTTGCCTCTAGTCTTTGACATTTACGCTCTGACTGTCTACCCCATATATGCCTCTTATAATTTTTTATATACGTCAATCAGGTCTCCCTTCAACATCAGATGAGGAGGGCAGGATGTCGGGGTCAGAGGGCAGTGGGACTCTTCATTGTAAACTGGCACATGGCCAGTGTGACATAGGGGGACAGAATAAAGGTGTGGAACAGAACGAGCAGAGAATCTGCAGTGATATTAGAGACCACATCATGGCTTGTCTAGCGCACAAACGTGTAAGACTTTTTATAGCTGGAGAAAAAAAGACTGGGAATTATTACCTGTCTGGGTTTTGGGGCTGGTATCAACTGCAGAAACATAGAAAATAGGTGCAGGAGGAGGCCATTTGGCCCTTCGAGCCAGCACCGCAGAGAAATACTAAATATTGGAGTAACTCAGCAGGTCAGGCAGCATCTCTGGGAGATATGGATAGGCGACGTTTCGGGTCAGGACTCTTCTTCAGACTTCTTCCAACCCAACCAGAAACGTTGCCTATCCATGTTCTCCAGAGAAGCTGCCTGACCTGCTGAGTTACTCCAGCACTTGGATGCTATTTCTGTAAACCCAGCATCAGCAGTTCCTTGGATCTATCAGACGCAGAGATATCTAATCATCTTGAAGCGAATTTGACTGGCTGTGAAACAGCCTCCTTAAACATGCAGAAGTAAATTGTCACACGGTTACATATTTGAACACGAGTACAATCTGGCAGCTTGTCACAGAACCACCCGGTGAAAAATTAGCGGCTGTCTTGATTTGCGTTTGACAACCTCCATGGGACTAAGATTAATTATTTGACAACAGAATTGCATTAAGGAAAAATAAAATAATCCCTTGCTAGAGTACAAATGGGCTGGTGTAATTCAGAGGCAGTGCTACAAGGTCTCTGTTAGTAGCTGTCTGGAACCAGGGGATCTCTAGTACTCTGGCAGGCAATGCCCACCTGGGTGGAGGGGAAATATCAGGTGCTTGATTTCACATTCCCTCACCATGCTCCTCCTTGCCTTACGGTGAGAAGATTGCAAGTTCAATACATCCTTCCCCATGTCAGATCAATCTCGTTGCCTTCATAACTAACAAAAAACCTGCCCTGAATCTCTCACAACCTGTTACTGGGCAGATTGGGTGCAAAGAAGGACAAAGTTGGAGGGGAATTAGTTCCCACAATGTGATATTTGCAGTGGACAGGGTTCTTCCACCGTCTAGTTTAATTTAGTTTAGTTTCGAGATACAGCATTGAAACAGGCCCTTTGGCCCACTAATTCCATGCTGACCATCGATCAACTTTTCACACTAGTTCTGTGTTATCATACACACTAGGGGCCATTTACACTGGTCATTTAACCTGCAATCCCGCACGTCTTTGGGATGTGGGAGGAAACCGGAGCACCCGGAGGAAACCCACATGGTCACAAGGGGAACGTGCAAACTCTGTACAATCAGCACCCGAGGTCAGGATTGAACCTGAGTCTCTGGTTCTGTGTGGCAGTAGCTCTACCAGCTGCATCACTGTGCTACTCAATTCTGAACTGTAACCACCCAGCTTGTTGTCCCATTGTATGTCATAGAACCGTACTGCATAGAAACAGGCCACCTGGCCCACAAACTCTGCACAAACCATCAAGCACCCAATGACCCAAACCCTTGTCCACTTTATTCCCTGCACATTACCATCAACTTCCCCCCAAGTTCTATCACTCACCTACCACATTAGGCAACCAATCGACCAACCCATAGCTGTTTGGGATGTGGGGACCAAACGGGAACGTCCAGTGGAAATCGACACAGTGACAAGAAGGACATGTGAACTCTACTTAGACAGCGTCCGAGGTCAGGATTGAACCATGGTCCCTTGCGCTGTGTGGTAGGAGTATTGCCAGGTATGCTACTGTGCCTCCCCGCTAAGATCAGGATTCAGTCCAAGGTTTTTGTGTTCAGTCAAAGCCCGGTGGATTTTATTTTATTTTGCCCTTTCAGAACATTGCCTCAGTGTGGAGTGGGGCCCGTGGGGAGGGAGGGGAGGGAGGGGAGGGGAGGGGAGGGGAGGGAGGCAAGAAGGGTTCCAACTCTCACACACACACACACATACAGTTGGTTGCAAGCTTGAAGCAGAAGCAGCATCTCCCAAAGTTCAGAAGATTCCCAAATGGATTTCAACTCTAAACACCCGGCAGCTTTGGAGGAATGCACCGGCCTCTGTAATTGTGGGCTTGTCGCCTCTGCCATTTTCAGAACCTCACACTATGAAGAGGGGCACGTCACATACGGACCTGAGAATAGACCAAGATCTTCAGATAACACATGTTGTGCGACAGCCACCAAGCTGATAATATCTCTGCCAGTAACTGAGCTGTGTGGCAGCAGTGTGCTGCAGGTGCCTTTGTACACTTAGTTTGCAAGAACCTCACGTTTAAAACTCTCCGACTGTGGTGGATCAGAGAAAAACTCAGCAGGTTACTGATCTTGCAACGGTATTTCTCAACTCAGCGACTGGAAGGCAGTTGGGGAATCGGGGCTAATTCCTGTTGGCAGACTCTGAGGATGTTACCATGGGGAAGGTGGAGTGGAGGTGGACCAGCGTGTTGCCAGGGCTCTGGAGGAACTCAGAAGCTAAACTTGCTCTGTCTATAAGTGTTAGCTAGGTCAGGCAACTTCCTAAGCATCAAAAGGTCATGGTTTCAAGTCTCACGTCAGAGATCTGAGCACTAATATCTAGATCAGCAGTCCAGCAGAATACTGGGGGAATTTTTGTATTACTATTTAGAGATACAGCACAGAAACAAGCCCTTTGGCCCACCGAGTCCACGCCAATCATCGACCACCCGTACGCTAGTTCTGTTATCCCACATTCGCACCCTACACACTAGAGGCAATTTACAGAAGCCAATTATCCTAAAAACCTGCACGACTTTGGAATGTGGGAGGAAACCGGAGAACGTGCAAACTCTGCACAGACAGCACCTGTAGTGAGGATCGAACCCAGGTCCCTGGCGCAGTGAGGCAGCAACTCTACCAGCGTGCCACTGTGCTGCCCACGATCAGAGTGCTACACTGTCAAAGCTGTTGCCTTTTGACTGGGTGGTGAAATAACAGGTCTATTGGAGGTGACAGTGAAAGGTCCTGTGAAAGGTGGTGTTTGAGG
Organism: Amblyraja radiata; assembly: GCF_010909765.2. Taxonomy (NCBI): domain Eukaryota; kingdom Metazoa; phylum Chordata; class Chondrichthyes; order Rajiformes; family Rajidae; genus Amblyraja; species Amblyraja radiata. Next base: position 11,946,953 of record NC_045989.1, read on the forward strand.
AGGAACAGTGGTGTTCTCCTCAGGGCCAGGGCCAATATTTATTTTTCACTTAGCATCAGTGGCATCAGTGCACACACACACACACACACACATTGTCAGCAATGACTCCTATATTTCCACAGTGAGCACTGTTCAGCAAAGCTCATTGCCTGTAAACGCCCTGGGACATTGTGAGACTGTAAGAATGCCAGTGCCTTTTATTGCATTGACCCAAAGAACTTTCAAATGATGGGCGTGAGATGATCCGAAGGGAGCATTGTTGCAGCATAGGTTTTAGCTAGGGAAACTCAGCTGTCCCGGAGAAAAGAAAAACAAAAATAAAACAAAACAGAAGAGAAACCTTTGAAGGCAACAGCACTGAGGGAACAAAGGCTTTGTCCCACTCCTGATTTCTTATGCTTGGGACTAAATGCCTCCTATAAATCAGTCACTTTAGCCCTGTCTACTTTAAAGATTCACTTTCCCTCGCGACAGGGAGATCAAATGGTGGGATGAAACGATTCCTTTTTTACAGAATGAATATAATTAAGAAACAAAGGGTGCATAATTTGAAACTTATAAGACTGCTTTCATGTTTTTGGGTTAACAGTTCAAAAAGAAAGCATTCCAACAAACAATTAAGTCTAGTGTTTGACAGAGGAGATTGGATGGTCTCCAAGGCCTTGGAATAGTCTTTCTTGGCAGTAATCAATGCAGACAGAATGAATGGGTCCAATTGCAAGGAAGTGAGGCTCCTCTCTCACCATGTTCTCCGGCCCCACCCCCCCCCCCCACAAGTCTCATCACCATGGGCTCTGGCACCACCACCCCCAAGTCTCATTACCATGGGCTCTGGCACCACCCCCACCCCCCCCCCCAGTCTCATCACCATGGGCTCCGGCCCCAAGCAACCCAGATATGCAACGTTGTTCTTGTGTGGGAGAAATTAAGCTAATTAGTGTTGGAACAATCAGATCATTGCAACATCAACGGGCCATTTGAACACAAGACCTGTCTTTGCCAGGGCATGGATTACATTAGCTGGAGAGAGTGAGGGAGAGGGAGAGAGAGAACTGTTTGCGAGTCCATAGGAATTAAAGATTAATTACCCTGGCCATTGCCATAAGCACCTCAGGACATTTATTTAATGTGTGTGTGTGTGTGTGTGTGTGTGTGTGTGTGTGTGTGTGTGTGTGTGTGTGTGTCTGTGTGTCTGTGTGTCTCTGTGTCTCTGTGTGTGTGTGTCTCTCTGTGTGTGTGTGTGTGTGTGTGTGTGTGTGTGTGTGTGTGTGTGTGTGTGTGTGTGTGTGTGTGTGTGTGTGTGTGTATATAACATTTTTTGGAAGCGTTTGTTTCTTTAGATATAATAACGTTGGCTGGATAACATCAGAGTGAAGACAGACACAAAAAGCTGGAGTAACTCAGCGGGACAGGCGGCATCTCTGGAGAAAACGAACAGGTGACGTTTCGGGTCGAGACCCTTCCTCATCGGAGAGAAGAGGAGAACTTCTTCAAAGTGGGGCATACATTGAGGAGATTTTGCAGTGGAGCAGACGAAATGTGTAGGAAGAAGGGTCTCAACCCGACATGTCACCTATTCCTTTTCTCCAGAGATGCTGTCTGACCTGCTGAGTTACTCCAGATTTTTGTGTACATCTCCGGTTTAAACCAGCAACTGCAGTTCCTTCCGACACGATAAGAGTGTTCAGTAGGGAGGGGCTTTCGGAGATGGGAGGTTATCCAACACAATCACTAAGCAGAACTGTACCCAATAAAAACAGGAAGCACTCAGTGCAGCTCAAACAACATTCATAAGTTCTTAAGTCATAGGAGCCAGATTAGGCTATTCGACCCATGGAGCCCACCCCACCATTCAATCATGGCCGATCTATTTTTTCCTCTCAACCCCATTCTCCTGTATTCTCCCCCCGTAGCCGCTGACACACGTACTCATCTAGCACTTGTCAATCTCTGCATTAAAAATACCCAAGGACTTGGCCTCCCCAGCCGTCTGTGGCATTCAAAGAGCTCACCAGCCAGGGAAGGGATACAGTAGACAGTCACAAAATGCTGGAGTAACTCAGCGGGTCAGGCAGCATCTCTGGAGAAAAGGGAATAGGTGACATTTCGGGTCGAGACCCTTCTTTAGACCGAGGGTCAAGGAAAAGTGGTACAAGAGATTTAGATGGTACTTAGGACAAATGAATAGAAACATAGAAAATAGGTGCAGGAGTAGGCCATTCGGCCCTTCGAGCCTGCACCGCCATTCAATATGATCATGGCTGATCATCCAACTCAGTATCCTGTACCTGCCTTCTCTCCATACCCCCTGATCCCTTTAGCCACAAGGGCCACATCTAACTCCCTCTTAAATATAGCCAATGAACTGGCCTCAACTACCTTCTGCGGGAGAGAATTCCAGAGATTCACCACACTCTGTGTGAAAAAAGTTTTCCTCATCTCGGTCCTAAAAGATTTCTCCCTTATCCTTAAACTGTGACCCCTTGTTCTGGACTTCCCCAACATCGGGAACAATCTTCCTGCATCTAGCCTGTCCAACCCCTTAAGAATTTTGTAAGTTTCTATAAGATCCCCCCTCAATCTTCTAAATTCTAGCGAGTACAAACCGAGTCTATCCAGTCTTTCTTCATATGAAAGTCCTGACATCCCAGGAATCAGTCTGGTGAACATTCTCTGTACTCCCTCTATGGCAAGAATGTCTTTCCTCAGATTAGGAGACCATAACTGTACGCAATACTCCAGGTGTGGTCTCACCAAGACCCTGTACAACTGCAGTAGAACCTCCCTGCTCCTATACTCAAATCCTTTTGCTATGAATGCTAACATACCATTCGCCTTCTTCACTGCCTGCTGCACCTGCATGCCTACTTTTAATGACTGGTGTACCATGACACCCAGGTCTCGTTGCATCTCCCCCTTTCCTAATCGGCCACCATTCAGATAATAATCTACTTTCCTGTTTTTGCCACCAAAGTGGATAACCTCACATTTATCCACATTATACTGCATCTGCCATGCATTTGCCCACTCACCCAGCCTATCCAAGTCACCTTGCAGCCTCCTAGCATCCTCCTCACAGCTAACACTGCCCCCCAGCTTCGTGTCATCCGCAAACTTGGAGATGATGCATTCAATTCCCTCGTCCAAATCATTAATATATATCGTAAATAGCTGGGGTCCCAGAACTGAGCCTTGCGGTACCCCACTAGTCACTGCCTGCCATTGTGAAAAGGACCCGTTTACTCCTACTCTTTGCTTCCTGTCTGCCAGCCAGTTCTCTATCCACATCAATACTGAACCCCCAATACCGTGTGCTTTAAGTTTGTATACTAATCTCTTATGTGGGACCTTGTCGAAAGCCTTCTGAAAGTCCAGATATAACACATTCACTGGTTCTCCCTTATCCACTCTACTAGTTACATCCTCGAAAAATTCTATAAGATTCGTCAGACATGATTTACCTTTCATAAATCCATGCTGACTTTGTCCAATGATTTCACCACTTTCCAAATGTGCTGTTATCCCATCTTTAATAACTGATTCTAGCAGTTTCCCCACTACCGACGTTAGACTAACTGGTCTGTAATTCCCCATTTTCTCTCTCCCTCCCTTTTTAAAAAGTGGTGTTACATTAGCTACCCTCCAATCCTCAGGAACTACTCCAGAATCTAAAGAGTTTTGAAAAATTATCACTAATGCATCCATTATTTCTGGGGCTACTTCCTTAAGTACTCTGGGATGCAGCCTATCTGGCCCTGGGGATTTATTGGCCTTTAATCCATTCAATTTACCTAACACCACTTTCTGGCTAACCTGAATTTCACTCAATTCCTCCATCTCATTTGACCCCCGGTCCCCTGCTATTTCCGGCAGATTATTTATGTCTTCCTTAGTGAAGACAGAACCAAAGTAGTTATTCAATTGGTCTGCCATGTCCTTGTTCCCCATGATCAATTCACCCGTTTCTGACTGCAAAGGACCTACATTTGTTTTAACTAATCTTTTTCTCTTCACATATCTATAAAAGCTTTTGCAGTCAGTTTTTATGTTCCCTGCCAGTTTTCTTTCATAATCTATTTTCCCTTTCCTAAATGGGACATATGCAGAAAGTAATGACAATCAAGGAAGTGTGGAGCCCACAATGATCCATTGTTGGTTGTGGAATAGGTGATAATGAATTAAGAGAGAGACAGTGTAACTCAACAGGACACGACACGTGCTGTATGGGCTCATACGACAAAAGAATGCAGGGCCTGCGAGATGTAGACCTGGAGCTGACGGCCAACAGGTCAGACTGGGCACGGCCTCCACTCCCAGAGAAAGAAAATGTAGGGGGAGGGTCAGGAGGGAGGAGGGGGGGGGGGGGGGGGGGGTCTCCTTGTCGGTCTGCTCCTGGGCCTGGCCAAGATGGCCATTCACGGGTCCAGGCAGCGGCCGCACAGCGGTCGGCTGCCTGCCCCTTTTCCGGGGTTACGTCCGTGCCCGCGTGTCCCTGGAGAGGGAACACACACGCGGTGACCACGGGGACTCTGGAGGTCAAACGTATTATTGATAAAAATGTTAATATTTTAATTTGATAACTTTGTTTGCAAACTACCAATATAGGCGATCTTTGATCGTGTTACTACTTTGTATTTTTGTTTGTTCTGAATAAAAGCATTTTGTATGGAAAAAATAAAGACAAAAAAATGGCAGAACCGGAAAGAGGAGACAAGCGTGATGAGCCACTGCTGCAGGTAGATGATTACTGCCAAGAGAAGGCAGGTTAGCTGACGTTGTGGAATTCAGTACTGACTCTAGAGGCTGCAATGTGCCCAGAGGGCAGATGAGGTGTTGTTCCTCAAAGAGGGAGGAGGTTGTTGTTCCTCAAACTTGTCTCGAGCCTCTTTGAGTATTTCTGGCATTTTCTGTTTTTATTTCAGATTTCCAGCATCTGCAGTTCTCTTGACATTATTGAGTTTGGAGAAGGAGTCATAGCCCCCAGCTCCATGTCTGCCTGCCAGTTGGATGGGAAGGGGCTGGAGACATATATCCCGTGTCCCTCCGTAGAGTAGCGTGCAGCCAAACAAACCGACTTGAACAGATTGATGCTTGCAGTGCTGGTGGAGAGGACCTTACACCAAGCCCTGTTGACAACCCTCAGTGCTTCGAATGGTTTCCTAATGACACCAGCATTGTTACAACGGCGAACCCACTTTGATGGGTTCAAACACTCCAGGATTGTTTCTTTCCCATCAGCAGCATTAAGTGGGAGTGAAAAGCTCTCACTCCATCGACAAGTGCCGGCGCAGAGAGGAGCAACACAGCTCGCTCATGTAAAGAGCTGGCCGGGGAAAGATGAGCTGATGGCCCTCTCCCTCCCACGGGAATCATGGAATTGTGGAGGGGAGAGAGGGAGAGCATAAGAGGAAGAGGGATATCCCAACTGGTTCAATATTTGCCTTGCTTCCACCCTATAATGAGGTTACTATTCCCGTGAGCCCGTCCCACAAATGAACTAGATCTGTATCATAACTCCTTAGACCCATTGAGCCCTACAGCATGGACTCAAGCTATTCAGCCCATCAGATTTGGTCTGAACATTTACATCTTACTCATCCCATTAGATTCCCCCGACATTCCTATCAACTGCCCCCAAGATTCTATCGTGCAGCCATGTCAGGGGTTATGGGGAGAAGGCAGGAGAATGGGGTTGAGAGGGAAAGATAGATCAACCATGATTGAATGGCAGAGTGGACTCGATGGGCCGAATGGCCTAATTTTTCTCCCATAACGTACAAGCTTATGAACATACGGTTGGGGCATTTTTCAGTGCCAATTAATCCACCGACCTGCTCATCTCTGGAGATGTGTGCGTGACTCCAAAAACATGGAATGTGATTCACCGGCCCAGGAGGCTCGTGGATTCTAGCACAATAAATGCTTGGCTTGGCCAGTGAATTAATGAATAACCACACGCGACCATCAGGCCTGAACTAATAGAGAACGTGGTGAAAATGCTCGGCAGGTCAGGCCTGTAGAGAGACAGAAAGAGAGTTAACATTTCAGGTCAATAGCCCTTCAACAGCGCCAGACAAAGTTAGAGGCCACATAAGTTTCAGGTTGAGAAATGTTGTGCAGCACAGTGGCGCAGCGGTAGAATTGCTGCCTTACAGCGCCAGAGACCCGGGTTCGGTCCTGACTGTGACTGCTGCCTGTATGGAGGTTCTACGTTCTCCCTGTGACAGCGTGGGTTTCCTCCAGGTGCTCTGGTTTCCTTCCACCTCCGAAACGGCGTGCAGGTTTGTTGGTAAATTGGCTACTGTAAATAGTCCCTAGTGTGTCGGGTAGAACTAGTGTACAGGTAATCACTGGTCGGCGCGAACACGGTGAACTGTTTCCACGCTGCATCTCTAAGCTAAACTAAATGGAGAAGGGATGGAGAGAAGAATGGTTGTGAGAGGATAAAGGGCAGGAATGGCAACCTGGCACTGACTGCGAGATCCAGTGAATCAGCAAGTGTGTCTGGGGGAGACGTAAACCAGAGGGAACACGTACAAACTGAAAAACAAAAACAGGAGAAAGAGAAAAAGATCAAGACTGGAACTGTAAACGACAAGGAACTGTTGCAGTTGCTGGAATCTTGAGCAACATGGCACATTGTGCTTTGCGCATTTAAAATATAAGTCTTGAGCTGATTGATGATCTGAAACCAAGTTCATTTTTGACCAGATTATCTGGATGTTTATTTTATTGTTTTTTGGTGAACTTTGCAGGATGCAAATTGGCTGCCGTGCTTCCCAAACCTCGCATTGTGAACAGTGAAGGTAGACAAAAATGTTGGAGAAACTCAGCGGGTGAGGCAGCATCTAAGGAGCGAAGGAAATAGGCAACGTTTCGGGCCGAAACCCTTCTTCAGACTGAAATAACACAGTGAAGTGTCATTCGTGTCCAGCGTACGGTGACCAGAAGTGGGTGCAGTACCTGGGGTTGTAGCCTAAACATTGGTTTACGTTTGATAAATGTTGAATATTATCTCCCTGCCATAGCACTCCATGTGCCCTCGGTCAATATTTATCAATCCCAGGACATCCTTATGCTTTACTAATCATGCTCTCACTAAATCCTCATCGCCTCCTGAAATGTATGCACATAATCACCCTCTTGTTTCTGAACACTCTGTAGAAATACACCATTTAACGTCTGTATTGTCTTTTTGAAGTTGCCAGAACAGTCTGGTCATGAGACCCTCAGGGTTGCAGAAGGACTTCTGACATTAAGCTACATTTCAGCTCACCTCTTTCTGTCCAGGTCATGGGATTGGGAGTTGACTTGGATTCATGTTTCAGCTCTGGCTTGCTGGCACACCCTCAGTACTGACCTGTCATCTCACAGAAGGTACAGTGTTGGGCTCCCATTGGGAGCTAAGAACTATGAAGACAGGAGCTCAAATCCACCAGAGTTCCTTGACGTTTTAAATTCAAGTAACTAAATAAATAAATCAGGCAGTTAGTAGGTGTGCAGTTAGTAAGATGCTGCATCACCACAGAACCAGGGATCCAGGTTCAATCCTGACCTCGAGTGCTGTCTGTGTTGAGTTTTCCGGTTGGTAATTGGCCGCTGAAACAGCCCCTAGCGTGAGGGTGAGCGGTAGAATCTTGGAATAGTTGATGAGAATGTGGGGAGGATTTTTTAAAAAAAACGTATAATTAATGTGGAATTAGTGTAAGTGGATGATTGAAGATTGGCACAGGCTTTCTGCATTGCATCTCTCTATATGTTTAGTTTAGTTTAGAGATACAGCCCATTCCGGCCCACTGAGTCTGTGCCAACCAGCGACCACCCTGTATACTAACACCATCCTACCCACTAGGGACAATTTACAATTTTACCAAAGCCAATTAACCTACAAACCTGTACGTCTTTGCAGTGTGGGAGGAAACGGAGCACCCGGAGAAAACCCACGCAGGTCACGGAGAGAACGTACAAATTCCGTACAGACAGCACCCATAGTCAGGATGAAACCTCTGGTGGTCTCTGGTGCTGTATGGCAGCAACTCTACCACTGCACCACCCTTAGGATTATATATATATGACTTTATGAAACCTGGTGTGTGATGAAGACTATGAAACGACTGGATTGTTATGAAAAGCCCATCTGGTTCATGAATATTCCTCAGGGAGGGAAATCTGCCATCCTTACTTACCCTGCCTGGCTGAGATGCGACTTCATCTACCCATGTAACCGCCTCTCAAACCGCCATTACGTTCGGGGGCAAATTGGAGATTTGTGCAGTAAAGCCTGGGCTCGTTAGTGACACTCAGGCTCCGTGGATGAACTTATTAAAGTGTTCCTTGAGCTGAAACTCTAAACCGCAGCCTTCAGACCGAGTCTGGTTGCTCCCCCAGAGGCATCCTCCACATGATCCAAGAATCTGGGAGGTAAACTGAGCGAGGGCTCGATCGATATAGACCCCGTTGTTAACGTTGACCAAAGGGCAAGGTATTGGCAGCTGGAGCGGGGACAGATTGTGCTCTCAGGCCCTCCATCTGCTTGGCTTCGACTGTCAACACTTTCTTCATGTTGCTTGTGAACGTCACCCATCCCGTCCCCAGACTGGAGCTGTCGGTACCACAATCTGACACCACCCGCCAACTCGATAATTGCTTTTAACATCTCGTTCACTTTCCACGAAGAACTCCCTGTTCCCTTCCATCACCCAAATTCATACAAGACGTGATGACTGGTGGCTCTGCATTCTTTGAATGAAATCATCAGTAATTATATAATCGTACAGCATGGAAACCGGCCATTGAGCCCAACTTGTCCATACCGACCAGTGGACACCATGTTGTGTTCACCCCATCACCCAGCAGGTGGTCCTTAGCCCCCCTGTGCCTTGGCGATTCAAGCCAAAAGAATGTTAGCATGGACATAGTGAACCGAAGGGCCATTTCATACTTCACAACTCAGCCCAGAACCCTGCAAAGTCTATATCTAATACCTTTTAAAATGTGATCAGCCTGATGAAGGATCCAGACACTAACCATGTTTCTCAGAGACGCTTAGGAAGGAATCGCTGAAGCAGGGTCTCGACCCGAAACGTCACCCATGCCTTCTCTCCAGAGATGCTGCCTGACCAACTGAATTACTCCAGCACTTTTGTGTCTTTTTTTTGTACACCAGCATCTGCGGTTCCTTGTTTAGACATTTCTTGAACGCTGTCAGCAACCCAAACGTGGGAAGGTGGGACAAATGTAGAAGGGGTATCTTGGTCAGTATGGGGCAAGTTGGGCTGAAGGGCCTGTTGCTGTGTATATGACTCTAGAACTCAGCTTCAACCACTCTTTCACACAGCGCACTCCAAGTGTTTGCCACTCTCTGGGTGAAGAAGGTCCTCCTCATATCCCCTCTGAATCTCTTACCCCTTACAGTAAATCCATGACATAACCAGACAACCCAGGGGAAGCCCATGGGATCATAGGGAGAAGGTGCAAATTAGATTAGTGTGGATGGACATAAAGGTCAGCACGGACATAGTGGGCTGAAGGGCCCATTTCTTACTTCATGATTCTCCCCTGGACTCTGCAAAGAACATATCCCAGAGCTTTTAAAATGTAATCAGCCTGAAGAAGGATCAGGACCCGAAACATTACCAATCCATGTTCTTCTCATCAGTATGAAGAAGGGATTGCGACCCAAAACGTCACCTATCTATGTCCTTCTGAGATGTTGCCTGACCTACCGAGTTACTCCAGCACTTTGTGTCTTTTTTTGTATACCGGCATCTGCGGTTCCTTCTTTCTGCCTTTAGAAAGTTCCTGTTGAGTTTGCTTCCATTAGGCATTGCGTTCCCATCACAACAACTTGCTGTGTAAGAAACATTCTCATCCTTTGTTTTGTTTTTGATAATTACCTTAAATCCTTGAGGGTTGCAGCGCTGCTCACATCTGACCATCCAACTCCCTCCTGAATGACTCTGGGGATCTTGTTTCCACTACTCCATGCACAAGCCCTCTCCAGTCAATGATGTTGTTGCTCTAGAGATTAGTAGCTGTGGAGGAGACTCTTACACACAGGGTGTGTAATCTCCGCAATCACAGCACAAACATATTGGAGGGGGGGGGGGGGGAGAAAAATAACTAACTGTTAATTAGGCTTTTGAAAGGCAAACACTGGAACATAACAGTGCCGTGTAGATAGTGCATCATGACACAATAGCACCAGCTGCTAAGAGTACTATAAGCACCCATAATTAGTAGGAAATGTGTTTGAAAGTGGCAAGGTAATTAACATGCAGATCTCCACTCATCCGAAACAGGTGGGAATGTTGCTGGTTCATGCAGTGGGCTGGAAAAGTCACAGAGATAGGGAGGGGAGGGGGTAAGGTGGTGGGAAAATGAGGAAGAAGCGGGGTGAGAGTCAGCTGCAGTCAATGCCGCTCAGTATCACTGCCCCACGGCTACAATGAAAACACTGTTGAAATGCCAATCAACATGTTTTTAAATGGTGTGGGGGAATGGGATCTCAAAGAAGCATAGAAAATAGGTGCAGGAGTGGGCCATTCGCCCCTTTGGGCCAGCACCGCCATTCAATATCATCATGGCTGATCATCCAAAATCAGATCTTAGAATAAAGGGGAGGTCATTTAAGACTGAGGTGAGAAAAAAACTTTTTCACCCAGTTGTGAATTTATGGAATTCCCTGACACAGAGGGCAATGGAGGCCAAGTCACTGGATGGATTTAAGAGAGAGTTAGATAGAGCTCTAGGGGCCAGTGGAGTCAAGGGATATGGGGAGAAAGCAGGCACGGGTTATCGATAGGGGACGATCAGCCAGGATCACAATGAATGGCGGTGCTGGCTCGAAGGGCCGAATGGCCTCCTCCTGCACCTATTTTCTATGTCTATGTCTATGTCTAGTACCCCATTCCTGATTTCTCCCCATATCCCTTGATTCCGTTAGCCCTAAGAGCTAAATCTAACTCTCTCTTGAGTTAGTGAATCCAGTAAATTGCCTCCACTGCCTTCTGTGGCAGAGAATTCCACAAATTCACAACTCTCTGTTAAAAATGTTTTCCTCATCTTAGTCCTAAATTGCCTACCATTTATTCTTAAACTGTGACCCCTGGTTCTGGATTCCCCCAACATCAGAAACATTTTACCTGCATCTAGCCTGTCCAATCCCTTAAGAAGTTTATGGTTATACGTTTCCACTACTCACCACTACTATCATCCTTGTCCGCACTGACTTAGTCAAGTCTCTCATGCTGTACTGTGAATAAACTATCAAGATTTCATAAAAGGGTGGTGACGGTGGCTCTGCGGGAGAGTTGCTGCCTTACAGCACCAGAGACCCGGGTTCGATCCTGACTACTGGTGCTGTCTGTACGGAGTTTGTATTTTCTCTCCGTGACCTGCGTGGGTTTTCTCCAGGTGCTCCGGTTTTCGCCGACACTCCAAAGACGTACGGGTTTGTAGGTTAATTGGCTTTGGTCAAATTGCAACTTGTCCCTAGCGTGTGGGGACAGGTGTTAGTGTGCAGGGATCGCTGGTCAGCGTGGACTCAATGGATCGAAGGTCCTGTTTCTATGCTGTACCTCTAAACTAAAACTAAACTAATCCAGACACAGAGTGCTGGAGTAACTCAGGGGGTCAAGCTCTCCAGAGACGCTGCCTGACCCGCTGAGTTACTCCAGCACTTTGTGCCATTTTGTGTAAACCAGCATCTGCAGCTCCTTGTTTCGACATTAACGCCTTATATTTGGTTCTCAGTGGAACAGCCTATAAATACCTTCACAATAACAGTCAATGTTGACTACATTATATCAGGCAGAGGGCGGAGAGTATATCTGTTCTCAAAGCGGTCGATTACAGAACTAACAACTTCAATTTACTCAGAAAAGTCTCTATTTAGAGAGGGCAGGGAACAGAAACTTGTAATATAAGCAGGGTACTTTTACGAGAATACGAAGAGTGGGCGATGGTTAAATCAGCTGCTTCCATTTCATCTCAGTCATGTGTGGCAACGCAGTCGGCTGATGACGGGAATTACTCAATCATGAAATTAATCAAACTACAGATGTTGGAAATCTGAAATAAAAAGGGAAAATACTGCAAAGATTCACCAGATGAGGCAGAAAAAAGAGTTTGCTGCTCTGTTCCATTCTGGTGGAGGAATAGATCGGGTAGATGCTCAGAGCCTCTTGCCCAGAGTAGGGGAATCGTGAACTAGGGACATGGGTTTAAGGTGAGGGGGGAATAATTTAATAGGAACCTGAGCAGTAACCTTTTCACACAAAGGGTGGTGGGTTTATGGGACGAGCTGCCGGAGGTGGTAGTTGAGGCAGGTACTATGCAAATTGGACTAATGTAGATGGGACATGTTGGTTGGTGTGGGCAAGTTGGGCCGAAGGGCCTGTTTCCACACTTTATGACTATGACTCTACGGTGAAGGAGGAATCTCTTTAGTCAGCGGATGGTGAATCTGTGGAATTCATTGCCACAGACAGTGGTGGAGACCAAGTCATTGGGTATTTTTAAAGCGGAGATTGATAGGTTCTTGATTAGTAATGGTGTCAAAGGTCATGGGGAGAAGGCAGGAGAATGGGGTTGAGAGGGGAAAAATAGATTGAATGGCAGAGCAGACTCGACGGGCCGAATGGCCTAATTCTGCTCCTATGTCTTATGGGTGCTGGACCTGAAATGTTAACTGTTTCGCTTTCCTCAGCTGCTGCCTGACCCGCTAAATCTTTTTAGCATTTTTGAGAACTTATTTTGAATTACCCAGCCTTGTCGACTCCTTCAACGTTCGTTCTCACTACACAGAGTCTTAAAATAAACCGGACTGATCTTCCATTCGTGTGCTTCAGTTCTCACTGTGAACATTTCAAAAATGATACGTTGAGGTACTGCATTTGGGTCGAGCAGGTGTGCATTGCCTGGAGCCGCAACGTGAACACACCGCCAGATATTTCACACATGACGTACTGAACCCAACAACCCTGCCCTTACTCTCCCCATATCAGAATGACACCCAACCTACACTCGCAGATACAGTACGAAGATGAACAGACCCGTTGTGTAGGAAAGAACTGCAGATGCTGGTTTAAACCTTCAGGTAGAACGTACAGGAGCCTGAAGACTGCAACAACCAGGTTCAGGAATAGTTACTTCCCCACAGCCATGAGGCTATTAAACTTGGCTCGGACAAAACTCTGAACATTAATAGCCCATTATCTGTTATTTGCACTTGATCAGTTTATTTATTCATGTGTGTATATATTGATATAATGGTATATGGACACACTGATCTGTTCTGTAGTCATGCCTACTATGTTTCATTGTCCTATCAGGGTCACATGACAATAAACTCTCTTGAATCTTGCATCTTGGAGATAGACACAAAATGCTGGAGTAACTCAGCGGGACAGGCAAGATCTCTGGAGAGAAGGAATGGGTGAAGTTTCGGGTGGAGAGGGTCTCGTCCCGTAACTTCACCCATTCCTCCTCTCCAGAGATGCTCCTGTCCCGCTGAGTTGTCTATCTTTGAATAGACCCTTTGTTACTCAATCCTCGACTCAAGTCATGAGTTCTTAAATGGCCTGTCCCACTTGGCGATTTTTTCGGTGACTGCCGGCATCATATCAGTGTCGCCAAAAGATTTTGACCATTTCAAAATCCAGCGGCTACTAAAAAAATGTTGCGACACTTGAAAAAACACCGCGCGTCATACGTCATAGTTAATTGTCTTAAAATATGCATCAGGAATTGAAGCATGATGCATATTTAAATAATATTTAATATAGGCATCAGGAAGGGAACAACAACATTCTTACGTGTTGCAGTTCAGCAGGCACATTACTGCAACAATGTAACAAATAATGTTGCAATAATCAACATTGCAATAAGTTATCTATAATACTATGTAACCAGATTGTAACCGTGTAGACCGGAGTACACAACGCAACCAGAGTCCGTGGTAGATCGTTGCTGAGGATGGGTTGTGGTTAGGGTTGTGCAGTGTGGTTGAAAAGTCTGATAGTTGGAGCTCAAAGATCTCAGGCTCCTGAACCTTCTTCCCGATGGTAGCAGCGAGATGAGAGGGTGGCCAGGGTGTTGTGGGACTTTGATGAGATTAGATGACTTTTTGAGGCGGTACTTCCTGTTCCTATGATCACTTTGCAACGTTTAAGAAGCATTTTGACAGGTACATGGATAGGGCAGGTTTAGAGGGATATGGGCCAAATGCAGGCAGGTGGGACCAGTTGTTAAGAAAGAACTGCAGATGCTGGTAAAATCGAAGGTAGACACAAAATGCTGGAGTAACTCAACGGGACAGGCAGCATCTCTTGGCAAAACGTGTAAGAAAGAACTGCAGATGCTAGTAAAATCAAAGGTAGACACAAAATGCTGGAGTAACTCAGCGGGACAGGCAGCACGCTGCATTTTGTGTTTACCCAGGTGGGACTGGTACAGGTGGGACATGTTGGCTGGTGTGGGCAAGTTGGGCTGAAAGGCTGCAGAGGCAGGCCATTCGGCCCACCAAGTCCGTGACAACCAGTGATCACCCCGTACACTAAAATTATCCCACACACTAGGACCAATTTACAATTTTAACAAAGCCAACTCACCTACAAACCTGTACGTCTTTGGAGTGTGGGAGGAAACCGGAGCGCCCGGAAAAAATGCACGTGGTCACGGGGAGAACATACACACTCCATCCAGACAGCACCCGTAGTCAGGATCGAACCCAGGACTCTGGCGCTGTAAGGCAGCAACTCTACCGCGGCACCACTGTGCCTCCCTAACCGAAACCTTGGCAACCCATTGTGGAGGACAGGCCCAAGTCAGAGGCTGACGTTGCCTTTCAGTGAAGTGTTTGTCCATACAGTGGCCAGTCTACACATGGCCACACGAGGGCAGTGTTAGGAGCCCTGCATAGTTCACTGATGAGCAAACTCTTCTCAATGGAAAAATCAATTGAGGCAATTTGTCTCAAATATCCCCACTCAAGTCCAACGCTCAGTCCAATTTATTGTTCAGACTGGGCTGCAGAAAATGCTTCTCATTCAGCATTGAGATCCTGTCCAGTCATGGTGCTTTAAACTCTCCAGTGTGAGTGGAGTTTGCACGATCTCCCCGTGTCCACGTGAGATTGCGCTGCACGCTCCGGTTTCCTCCCACATCCCAAAGTTCACGAGTTCATAAGATAGGAGCAGAATTAGGCCATTCGGCCCATCAAGTCCACTCTGACATTCAATCATGGCGAATCCACCTCTCCCTCCTATCCCCATTTTCCTGCCTTCTCCCTGCATAGCCCCTGACACGCCTGACAAATATGAGTGTGTTTATGGGTTAACTCTGTTACCTCTAGTGTGTAAGTGATTGGCAGTATCCTGAGAGACATGAAGGGAATAAGAGATGGATAGGTTACAGTAGTCAGCATCCTCCAGGATTTCCGTGCCACCTGGTGGGATGACCACAGGACACAAGGTCCAGGAAAACAGTCGACTAGAACCCCAGGGATGGAGTCCAAAACCCAGGGATGCAGCAGCACTGGGGTGAAACCAATTGACCACCATCCAACGCCCTGGACAAGACATCCAAACCCAATCCAACATTCCAACGGGAGGATTTCAATGTAAATTTAAAGTAGCATTCGCATTGGTGGCTCACGGGGTATCTTTCAAACCCCAACTGGTACAGTAACGTCCTTCAGAGAGAAAGATCTGTTGTGTTTGGCTGGCGTACAACTCCAGACCCTCCCCAGCCTGAGATGAGAGGAAAGAACCATTAATTGTTACGCAGCAATAGAGTTGCTGCTTTACAGCACCAGAGACCCGTGTTGGATCCTGACCATGGGTGCTGTCCGTCTGTACGGAGTTTGTGCGTTCTCCCCGTGACCGGCATGTGTTTATTGCGGGTGCTCCGGTTTCCTCCCACACTCCAAAAACATACAGGTTTGTAAGTTATAAGTTTCGGTATAAATTGGAAATTGTCCCTAGTGTATAGGATAGAGTGTGGGGATCGCTGGTTGGTGTGGACTCGGTGGGCTGAAGGGCCTGTTTCCATGCTGTTTCTCCAAACTAAACTTCAGGGGCTTGAGGGATATTTGCATTCACTCCTTGGGTAATTTTTAAAATAATTATGAGAGATATTGTGCAAAATATTTTTCCTTGGGCTCTTGCAATAAATGCACTGCAGGGTAGCGACTGGCTGGTGGCGTCTGCCTCTGGGGTCAATTGAACCCATTGGTGGGATGCAGAGTGAAATGTGCTGCTCTACTGGCACTGTGGTTGAAGGACATTCTGCTGTGTTGGGTTCCCTCATATCCTTACAAAGCAGAAGCTGCATCTCTAAACTAAACTAAAAAAGAAGGGCCTTCAGCCCATCGAGTCAATGCCAGCTCATAGAGCAGTCCCCAACCCCAACCTATGTTCCCTTTATCTTGACTACCTTGTTGATGCCCCAGTATTGACGCCCGCATCTTGCACAGGGTGCACAGTTGTGCTCAATACAGGGAACACCCAATGCACAGCACAATCCCACAAAGAGCTACTTAGCAACGACCAATCAATCACATTTTAATAGAGTCATTCCACAATAAATACTGATGGGTGAATCTTGGCAGCGAACCAGTGTGTCGGACACGGGCCCAGTCACCACGTTCATACGAGACACAATAAACTGCAGATGCTGACATCTTGAGCAAAACACAAAGTGCTGGAGTAATTCAATGGGTCAGGCAGCATCTGTGGTGGGTCTGAAGAAGGCTCACAACCGGAAATATTCTCTATCCATTCTCTCCACAGATGCTGCCTGACCAGATGAGTTATTCTAGCACTCTGTATTTGGCCTACGTTCATAGAAAGCCTTCACTCTTGTCAGAAACATAGAAAGTAGGTGCAAGAGTCGGCCATTCGGCCCTTCGACCCAGCGCCGCCATTCAATATGATCATGGCTGATCATCCAAAATCTTCCGTTGACCTTAGGAGCTAAATCTAACTCTCTCTTGAATACGTCGACAAATATTGTCAGATACCGACAATGAATTTCTAGAAAGAGGGCTGCAAGACCCATGGACCCGAATGGTTGCCATTTTAGTCAAGAGGTCAACGGTACAATCCCTGGGGTGGAATAGATTGGAAACAGACCCTTCAGCCCAGCGAATCCACAATGACCACTGATCACCCTTTCATATTGCTCTGCTAGCCCCACTTTGGCATCCACTCCCGACACTCGGAGTGATTTACAGAGGCCTATTATCTTACAAATGGGGGGGAACCAGAGCATTTGGAGGACACCATGCAAACTCCGCACAGTCAGCACCTGGGGTCAGGATCGAATCCGGGTCTCTGGTGCTGTGTGTGAGAGGCAGCGGATCTACCCGCTGTGCCCCTGTGCACCCCGCATCCTGCCGTTTAGAAGTGATGGGTTTACAAAGAACATCGGAGCCATCTGGTGGGTGGTCAGTGAGAGGAGTGGTGCTGCAGCCAGCTATGTACTCCTCCCAGATCCCGGGATCCAGGGGTGAAGGTGGAGAAGGTATGGCCATTGCAGCAATCAGTTCCTGGTGTCCCTCCTTCCACTCACAATGATTCACGAGTTTCCGATCTCCGTTTCCCTGGCGACGGCACTGTCTGCCCTTGACCTCTTCAGCCCACCAATAGCAGCTAATCACAAGTAGTGCATTCACGTCTCCCGACTCAATATTTATTAACATCTGGAGATAATTCCCAGATGTTGCCGTGCGCGTCCAAACCACCCCCTCTACCCACACACCCAGCAAATTATCCCTCCTCGCTCAATCCAGCCTTAAACATCTGCCTCATTAAATATTAAAATTTGTGTTTGCTATTAATCTCGGGGCGATAAATATTTTAAAATGTCACTCTTCAATATTTACAACCTTCTGATTGCTTCACAGCGAATGGGGGAATGTGGCTCTGCCTGCGGAAATTAAATATGGAGGAGGTTAACGTGCGCGGGGAATGTTTGGCTCACGGCTCTGTCCCCGGCTCACAGGAGCTCACCTAAATGAGATTGAACAGCATAAAGTGTTTTGTTAGGAAGCACCTTGTTAAGGTTGCCATCTCTCCAGGGCTGTGGATTCATCTCCGGAACACCAGTAGGGGCCAGAATCCGGGACAAATAACAGCGACCTAAATTGGAATTAGTCGAGTTGAGTTTAGTTTATAGTCACGTGCACTGATGTAGAATGACGAGCTTTTGTTGCATGTTAAGTCAGCGGAAAGACGATACATGATTACAGTCAAGCCACCCACTGTGTACAGACACACGTGGTAAAGGGAATAACGCGAATAATGTATAGTGCAAGATAAAGTCCAATCAAAGATAGTCCGAGGAAGTCCCATGAGGTAGTAGCAGCTCAGGACTGCTCTCTAGTTGTGGTAGGATGGTTCCGTTGTTCTCAAACCAAGCTGTGAAGCATCCCAATAAAATGCTTTCGACGGCGCATCTGTAGAAGTTGGTGAGAGTTTTTGGGGACAAGCTGAACTTCTTAAGTCTTGTAAGGAAGTAGAGTCGCCCATTAGTATTGGACGACTCTACTATTGGGGTGGAGGGTTGCAACCTTCACGTGGTCCGCCCTGTTTCGACAAATGCAATCAACCCGGCGTGCACAATCAAATAAGATCAAATAGAACAAGTTGTTCGACAACTTTAAGCTGTGCACGCCATACGCAAGAAGAAGAAGAAGAAGACTACTATTGAAATAGTGGGAAGTAGCGCATTATTTTAATGTTTTAATGAGACCATGTTTCGGATATCCAATACATGAAGGGCTGTGTAGAGGTGGAAGCTCCGGTGTGAAAGGTCCCAACATTTTATCAACCAAACTTAGTGATGCCCTCATCTGGAGTTGGGTTTTCCCATCTGATAGAAAGGTTGGACCGCATCAGTCTATATACACCCACCCACCCCAACCCAACCACCCCACACATCTGAGCAAGGACCAGCATCTTTATCAGGCTCTGGGCTAACGTCCCACCATGTTGAGGCTCCAGCTGCATCCACCAGCTGATGGGACATGGAGGTCACTGTGGGGCTCCTCAGCTCAACCCCCTCAGATGTGGAAATACAGCAGACACTCTGTGGAATAAAAGCTGATTCAGATCTCTGTTTGTAGAAGCAATTTAGCCTTCAGACTTTCAAGGTACAGAGTGGAAACAGGCCCTTCGGCCCACCGAAACCGTGCCGACCTGCAATCACCCCATGCACTAACCTACGCACACCAGTGACAATTTTACAACTTACCAAAGCCAATTGTGGGAGGAAAACATAGCACCCGGAGAAAACCCATGCGGTCACGGGGAGAACACACAAACTCCGTACAGACAGCACCCTGAGTCAGGATCGAACCTGGGTCTCTGGCGCTGTAAGGCAGCAACTCTACCGCTGTGCCACCCCCAATTATAAAGCTTCTCACTGCCCTGTCCTGGGTGCTGGCTTCTCTGCATCCTGTCCTTGACGAATCCTTGCTGATTTCCTCCCATGGACATCAACCTTGGGTTGTTATAATATCGGCCGCTTGCGTTTACACTAAACTCCAGTGAGCAGCTACCTGATGGTTTGGAAGTGCTGATAGTTTGGCACCAGGCTTACTGGATCTGTTCCCCGCGCTCACTCTAAATTCACCAGGGCCCCGTTTCCTGCGTTCTCTTTCAACTCACCCGAGCCCCGGTTCCTGTGAAACTCACCAGGGTTCGCTGGAAAATCTAATTACTGCCATGTAATGTTCCATAAAAAGCTAATTAAAAGTGTGTTAAGGTATTAACAACAGTCTGGAAATCTGCTGGTCCAACACCACCTAAATCCCGAGGATGCTGGTTTATTGGTGGTAATGTACAGAATATATTTAACTTCACAGGAGTGTTATCAAATAAGGAAAGACCTGATTAAAGATGAGGGGATGTTAGAGTGGGCGAGCACTATTTGTTCAGGGAGATGGCTTCAAGAAGCATTGTGAAGGAGGATGGAAGGGGATAGAATCAGGGAGATTGAGGTATGGAGTTGTGGACTTTGGGGACCAATGGCAGATGGATTACATTTGGTGATGTGGCCATTTCCCACCTGAGCCTCACCTGACCTCATCCCGGTCTGAGTCCAAAGATCTAAAGTCCCAAACTGTTTCACTGTACCTTGGTACACGTGACAATAAACTACACTGAACTATCTGTTGACCTCAGCTTCATATGCTCAGAATGACTGCCCCTCAGGGAAGAAGTGAATACCAAATGTTTAAGAAGGAACTGCAGATGCTGGAAAATCGAAGGTACCTAAGTGAATACCAAAGTTTGACAATAAGTTATGGAGCTATTCGTCAGCTCAGTCCTGAATCACTAATCCCTTATCCTCACACCTCAACCTCTTGCCTTAGGCAGTCTGACAAAGAACGCAGATTCTCCGCATCTGCACGGTCAAACACACGGAAGCTCATGCATTTCACCTCTTAGCCCCCGAAAGCCTGGAGAATATCATCCAATTGCAGTCTCTTCAAACAGGACAGGAAACTAATTCACAATATTACACTCCCACCCTCCGTCTCTTCCAACAAGCCAGCAAGGCGTGAGGGCGGCACGGTGGCGCAGCGGTAGAGTTACTGCCTCACAGCGCCAGAGACCTGGGTTCGATACTGACTATGGGTGCTCTCAGTACAGAGTTCGTGCGTTCTTCCTGTGACCTGCAAAAGTTACATACTTTCCATTTTCTGCACACAACTATTAAAAATATTGGCATAGTTGGGGTAGACAGTCAAAACCTTTTCCCCAAGGTGGAAATGCCAAGGGTAGAGGGCATAGTTTTAAGGTCAGAGGGGGAAAGTTTAAAGGAGATGTGCAGGGTGAATTTCTTACACAGTCTAGTGGGTGCCTGGACCACGCTGCCTGTCCCACTTGGCCGTCATTAGCGTGTAATTTACGCAACATCATTTACGTGACACGCACGTGATGCGCGCATGGTGCGTGGTGACGTAGGCAGTGACGGCTCCCCAGGATATTGATACGTACAAAATCTTTGCGCGCCATCTGCGTGACACGCAAATGATGGCCAAGTGGGACAGGCCCTTAAAGGAGACATGCTGGCCAAGTTTTTTAACACAGA
The DNA here is from genome assembly GCF_010909765.2 of Amblyraja radiata. Classification (NCBI taxonomy): domain Eukaryota; kingdom Metazoa; phylum Chordata; class Chondrichthyes; order Rajiformes; family Rajidae; genus Amblyraja; species Amblyraja radiata. The sequence goes on from NC_045989.1 coordinate 11,968,055, forward strand.
TATAGTAGAGGCATTTAAGGGGCTTGTGGATAGGTACATGGAAATGCTGGGAAGGAGGGATACGGATGATATGCCGGCGGAGGAGATTAACTTGGCATTAAGTTTGTCACAGACATTGTGGGCAGGAGTGTGACAGACCCTTACTGTACTGTTCTCTGTTCTATCATCTATGATCTATTATTGTGCGACGTCTAGATGTGGCCCTTGTGGCTAAAGGTATCAGGGGGTATGGAGAGAAGGCAGGTACAGGATACTGAGTTGGATGATCAGCCATGATCATATTGAATGGCGGTGCAGGCTCGAAGGGCCGAATGGCCTACTCCTGCACCTATTTTCTATGTTTCTATGTTCTTTGAAGAGTCCATTTTATTTTCTATTCAAGGCATTCAGTGCAATTCAATTTTACTTATTATAAAATGACACAAGTTCAAATAGTTCCTCAACAATTGAAGTTTATCGACTGGCAATGGGGGGGGGGAATGTTAGTCCAGCTTTGCTTAAAACTCAAATACGCTTTATTCTGGCCTTTTTCATCTGGTTTGTCCCCATTTCTGCTTCTGAAGCTGCAAGACATCGTGTAGTGTTGCTGACCATTTAACATTCCTGCCACACACACACACACACACACACACACACACACACTGGCCTCGATTCCCCACGACCACACATTACCATCTCGGCAAGATACCTGAAAGCACATTTTCACCTCCACTGCACAATTGACTTTCTGCCGCTGGTTGGGATTCTTGTAGCTGCTGCATGGACCGCAGCAGCAAATTGATTTCTAGTTTTTATAGGTAAATCGAATATGAAACAAGTAGGTTCACTTATTGCAGTGATGGTGATGTGTTGTGACCTGAATTAAACAAATAAGGCAACGTTGAGAAGCATTGTTAGCATCTGATTAGAGAGGTTTTACATGGAACATATAGCACGGATATTGGATGTTGGCAACGGGTGGCTTCTGGCTTTATGGTCCAACCTTAATCTAACGCCATGTCCCTGGCCTTTCTCGTTCATCTGGGTTGCGCTAAAAGTCTCTGTGTTGTAACTCACCCACTTCACATGTTCTTCATTCCCTACGCAAACAAGCTTTCCTTAGAAACTTTTCTTAGTTGCTGTTCACCCTTCTTGGGGTGAGAGAGGTGGAGAGAGAGGGGGTGAGGGGAGAGGGAGGGGGAGAGGGAGGGGGTGAGGGAGGGGGAGAGGGATGGGGAGAGGGAGGGGTAAGTGAGGGGGAGAGGGAGGGAGGGGGAGGGAGGGGGAGAAGGAGGGGGGGGAGAGGTGGGTGTAACAGTACACTGATGTTGAGGACTGTGCTGGATGACGTTTGATGCATTGAGACAGATGGACAGCAGATGAAGAACAAAGTACGGGACTTGCAAGAAGCAGCACATCAGAGCAATCAGCAACATATAAGGAACGTGACATTAGTAGGCACCCAGGCCTGTCGCCGTGCCTCTGGGATGCTGCTGATGTTGGCAGGTTGCTAATGCTGCCTGGCAGCAATGCCAGCGATTGACCAAGGTGACACCACAGCTCATCTGATTAAGTTGAAGGAACAGATTTCATAACGTGATACCATGGGTTAGATGCCATGGCTGATCAAAGCTTGACACTTTGGATAGTGATGGATATGACAGAGTGTACTCTGTTGGATGGGAATCCAAACAGTCACATTCCTAAAATTAGGTCTGACGTCGGGAAGCATTTCTTCACATTCAGGAGGACAACCTGAACCAAAATCTTTCCGGCAATTAAATGGGTGAAAACTGAAATTGACAAATGTTGTATGGTCTGATGCTATGACCCAGACCAGATCACCCACAAACCTCACCAAGGGGCAGAGGAGTGAACATGTGCAGGTAGAGGACATCAGATTTAACTAGGCATCATGTTCGGCCCAGACATTGTGGACCAAAGGGTCTGTTTCTATGATGCTGTGACCCTTCCTCACTGCCTGTATCCTAACGTGGCCAAAACTGTGGAATCACATGCCAGGGCTTTGATGGGATTGAGAGGGATGATAAGGTGATCACGATACAACAGCATTGAGACAAATGACTAATATGGAGTTTCTAGCAGGTACTATCACAACGTTCAAGAAACATCTAGACAGGTACATGGATAGGACAGATTTACGGGTCTGTCCCACTTACGTGATTTTTTCGCAGGTCGGCAAAAAATATCAACGTGTTGAAAATTCAGAGGCGAACAGAAAGACGCTACGACTCTTTGGGCGACTGAGGAGACGACTCACGACCATACAGGCGACACCCTGGCGACATGTGAAGCCTGTCTGGTCAGTCGTGAGTAGTCTCCCAAAGAGTCGTACCTTGTTCTGGTTGCCGCTGGATATTCAACAAGTCGAAAATTTTCAGCGACCTGTAACGACCTATGACGGATGTCGGCAGTCGACGAGAAAGTCCATTAGAGGGATATGGGCCATACACAGACAGGTGGGACTAGGGTACATGTGGCATGTTGGTTGGTATGGGCAAATTGGGCCAAAGGGGCTGTCTCCACACAGTATAACTCCATGACTCTATGACACTTATGAAACCTGGGTACACGTAACAGGTTCATTGTATTGGAGCAACAATTCATACAGTTCAAACATTCTGATTTTTCTTTCCCACAAACCCTGGTTCATCGTAAGTTTCAAATATCATCTGTGTTTATTTTTTTTCTCTCTTATTCCAGAAATGTACTTTTCTTACAGCCCAAGAAAATGTTGATAATTACTATTTTCTTAGCAGAACAGAAAGCGATCAGAGTTTCCACCCTGTAATAAGAGGAATATTTGAGAGCAGCTGACACTCCACCCCAACTAACAAAGAGTTGCAACTGGTCCGTTGTTTGTTCTAACCTGTGCATTTTAGCAAAACACATTTTTGCCCATGTGCCAGCAAGGTGACTGGGAGTAGACGCCGGGCCTGGTAGTTTGACTAAGAATAGTCATTATCAGGCGGTTCATGTTAATTTGATTTCTGCTCACTCTTAGCTTAGTCACTGCCAGCTTCAGTCATCAGCTCGCACTTAATTCCATGGATGCTTTGATGGTCCACAAGTCTGGGCTGGGTAAACAGAGGGGAGATGTTATCTGTAATGATCACCTGGGAGCTGATTCCATGTGATGGGAAAACTATGCAGTATCCTGATTGGCTTGGGTTCACTTCTCTCCCGACCTACAGTAGTTAATTCAGGCCCAGTCTGGAAAGTGTTCTGGAAATCTCGCCTTAAGAGATGGTGGAATCTAGGCTCGGGAGGGAGTGGAATAGGGACAGGGAGAGAATCATTTGTAGAGGTATGGGGAAGGGGTTGGCAGAACTGTTCTGTCAGGGGCCCGCACAGGCTCAGTGGGTGAACTGGCATCCTCCAGAGAGTGGTACAGTGGTACAACGGGGAGAAACCCTGCCCGATCAACCCTAACCTCGGATGCTGTCTGTGTGGAGTTTGCATGTTCTTCTGGTTTCCAACCCACATCTCAAAGACGTACGGATGGTAGGTTAATTATCCGTTATAAGTTGAGTGTAGGTGTAACTGAGAGTGTAGGTGAGTGGTCGAATCCAGGATGGATGTTGATGGGAATGTAGGGAAAATAGAATGGGATTAATTTAGGGATTCAAGCAAATGGGTGCTTGATTGTCAGTATTGACCAGGTGGGCCTGAAGGCCTCATTCCATACCGTATAACACCACAAAACAATTATTTTCTATAATTCAAATGTGATTTTCCATTTGAAGAAAGCTGGAGATGATCGAGGAGCAGAAAGACCTTTGCGTGTATCAAGTACCACCAGTGAGCCCCATCTCACTTTCCTGCTGCGGTGGCCAGAGCTGTGCCCACACACATCAGAATGGTGTAGAAAGGAACTGCAGATGCAGGTTTATACAGGAGATAGGCACAAAATGCTGGAGTAACTCAGCGGAACAGGCAGCATAGGTGAGTCTGAGGAAGAGTTCCGATCCGAAACATCACCTATTCCTTTTCTCCAGAGATGCTGCCTGACCCGCTGAGTTACTCCAGCATTTTTTGTCCCGCACATTGACGCAGCAGTATAGTTGCTGCCTTACAGTGCCAGAGATCTGGGTTCGGTCCTGACTAAGGATGCTGTCTGTACGGAGTTTGTACGTTCTCCCTGTAACGTGCATGGGTTTTCCCGGGATCACCGGTTTCCTTCCACTCTCGAAAGAGATACAGATTTAGACAATAGACAATAGGTGCAGGAGTAGGCCATTCGGCCCTTCGAGCCAGCACCGCCATTCAATGTGATCATTTGTAGGTTGATTGGCTTGGTATGATAGTAAATTGTCCCTGGTGTGTGTAGGGTAGTGTGCGGGGATTGCTGGTCAGCACCGACTCTGTAGGCCGAAGGGCCTGTGTCCACACTGCATCTCTAACTAAAACTAAACTATCTTCCACATCAGAATGGTGCAGCATACTGTGGAGCATGTGGGAGGGAGGACCATCAGTTCAGCACTTGGATTGTACTAGTCCACCCCCATCTTGCCATGGGCATGCCGGTTGGGCTCCTGGTGCCGACATGCTGCAGAGGAACAATTAATAAAACACACGCTCCATCCTAATGGGGCTGTGGTTTAGTTCCCTTCATGACTCAGACGTTGGTTCACTCAGTCCCATGACTGGGTGTTACACAACCTCCACTCTGTGCTATGCTCACATCCACTATTGGGCTGAATGCTACATTCCAGGAATGACTGCTCATCTCAGACGATCCATGCGTTGGCTTCAGAATGTCTCCTGGTTGTGAAATACATTGCAAATACATTAATGGGTCGAGGGGTTCGATCTGTGATGGGAGACTGGGAGAAAACCCACAGGGAGAAAGTACAATCTGTGGAATTTTGTCAAAGGCATAACCAGTGCATCCATTAACTCCATGGCCAAAACCTTGGGATAAAGGTGATCAGATTCTGCAGATATATTGGATTCAACCCCATTATTATTTGAGGAGATCCTTAATTACATATTTCCAATAACTGGGCGACCTGAACTGTACACAGTCCTCCGAGTGTGGTTTCACTAACGACCTGACAAACTGCATCATGATGTCCCAATGACTGACCTCAATACTTTTCCCAATGAAGGCAAGCATGCCAAATGCATTCTTAATCACCCTGTCCATGACGTGGTAAGATGGGACCCAACGGTCGGCACAGTGGCACAGTGGCACAGCGGAAAGGTTGATGTAGGATTGAACTAGTACATGGATGATCGCTGGTTAGTTTAAACCAGCATCTACAGTTTTTTCCTACACATTTTGATCACTGGTTGGCATGCACTCAGTAGGCCAAAGGGCCTGTTTCCACGTTGTATCTCTAAACCAAACTAAACTAACTCCTTCCAAAATTAAGGCCTGAATTGGGATGTGTAGCCATGATTTTCACAAGCTTCGTATGTGCAGAAGGATTTTGTGGCAGGGATATTTAAACCCATGTTGTGCCCAGAGGGTCCCATGTATTGTGGCATCTTGCACACTGAAGATCACAACACATCATCGCTAATGTGGTGATACCACAGCACTGATATTTTACATCCAGTCCACCAATCTCCAGCCAATGTGCTCCCGATATACCACTGCTAACTGTCCTCTGAAATGAAATTTCACAGTTAAGGGACCTGTTAGAAATGGACAATTAAATGCCAGACAAGAAATTGCAGATGCTATAACCTAAGGGCAAAAAAACCAAACTGCTGGTTGACATGGTGGCACAGAGGTAGAGATGTTGCCTTACAGTGCCAGAGACCCGGGTTCGATCCTGGCTACAGGTGCTGTCTGCACAGAGCTTGTACGGTATATTCTCCCTGTGACCTGCGAGGGTTTTTTTCCCGGGATCTCTGGTTTCCTCCCACTCTCCTGGTTTGTGGGCTAATTGGCTGGGTATAATTGTGAATTGTTCCCTGTGTGTGTAGGATAGTGCGGGTGTGTGGAGATCGCTGGTCGGCACAGACCTAAGGGCCTGATTCCACGCTGTTTCTTTAAACTAAACTAACTAAAATGAACCAAACTGCTGGAGGAACTCAGCCGGTCGAACTGCATCTGGGGTGGGGTGGGGAGGGGGAAACAAATTGGCATTTTGGGCAGTGACCCTGCATCATCACCCTGCGTAATTCAATGGCAGTAATGTCCATGTGTTTAACCTAAGTACTCAATCTCATCTCATAGTGATTTGCTGATAAATTTCCATCTTGTTGCACATAAAAATATTTCACAATGAAATAGAATTTCTCGACCAACATCTTTCATTTGATTTGCTCACTGACATTTCATTCGGAGAGGACTGGATGATAGAATTCATATAAGGGATAAATTGGTCAATCTGTTGCATTATGTGCGGATGTTCCAGTCAGTGTCACTGCTTGCTCAATCAGTAAAGGATTCTGATAACTGATGTCAATTAACGGCTTATGTCTGGTTAGATAATGAAAAGAATCCCAACCCTATTCTGACTCACCCTGTGATGCACACGATGCTAACCACAGTGTGGGGGGAGCAATGCAGTAGAGTCAGAATTAAACCACTAAATATCCAGCTATGGTTCAAAAAGGAATGTCATTAGATAACCACCTATGTGGGGTGGCGCAGCGGTAGAATTGCTGCCAAGCAACACTTGCAGTGCCTGAGACCTAGGTTTGATCCCGACTACGGGTGCTGTCGTTATGGAGTTTGTACGTTCTCCCCGTGATCTCGTGGGTTTTCTCCGAGATCTTTGGTTTTCTCCCACACTCCAAAGACGTACAGGTTTGTAGGTTAATTGGCTTCCTATAGTGCAAAAATTGTACCTAGTGTGCGTAGGGTAGTGTTAATGTGTGGGGATCGCTAGTCGGTGTGGGCTCGGTGGGCCGAAGGGCCTATTTCCACGCTGTATCTCTAAACTAAACTAAAGTTAAGATCAGCAGCTCTGAGGAACAGTGTTTCTGGCATTTATCGCAGTGCAGAGTTGTTAACCAGAGACATAGGCTTCGATTAGTTGTTGAATACTTGAATACTTAGTTCTAGAATAATTCTTGATTAGTAGGAGTCAGGGGTTATGGGGAGAAGGCAGGAGAATGGGGTTAGGAGGGAGAGATAGATGAGCACTGATTGAATGGCAGAGTAGACTTGATGGGCCAAATGGCCTAATTCTGCTCCTATCACTCATGACCAGCCCTTCAACCCACCATGCTCATGCCAGCCACTGCACCTATTTATACTAATCCCACATTAGAGTCATACAGCACGGAAACAGGCCCTTCGGCCCAATTCTCTCATGTCGACTAATATGCCCCATCTACGCCTGTCTGCATTTGGCCCACATCCCTCTAAAACTTTCTTTTAAATGTACCTGCCTCAACTACCTCCTCTGGCAGCTCATTCCGTACATCAACCACCTCCTGTGTGAAAAAAGTTGCCCCTCAGGTTCCTATTAAATCTTTCCCCTCTTTCCTTAAATCTATGTCCTCTGGTTCTTGATTCCTCTATTCTGGATAAAAGACTTTGTGCATTTGCCCTATCTATTCCACTCATGATCTTATACACCTCTATACAATCAGCCCACATCCTCCTTAGGTCCATACATCCAAGGCCTTGCTGGCTCAGATTAACCTATAAACCAGTGAGTACATCTTTGGAATGTGGGAGGAAACCAGAGCACCCGGAGAAAAGCCACAGGGAGAAATTACAAATCCCATACAGACAGCACCCGCACTCAGGATCGAACCCGTGTCTCTGGCGCTGTAAGGCAGCAGCTCTACCGCTACACCACTGTACCGCCCAAGCTGTTGTGAGAGTCTCTGCTTCCACCACCTCTTTAAAACCTATGTCCTCGACCAGAGTTTGGGTCATCCACATGTACGTGGCTCACAACCAAATTTTAATTGCTAATTTCTTCAGAGTGGCTGAGTTTGTTCTCTGATGTTAAAGGTGCTGTACAAATGCAACTCACTGTCCCTGTGCCCACTAATCGGGTGATCAGTGTTAGGCATTGTCCTGAAGAGCCATGTACTGGGGGAATTATTGGCCTACATTCCATGCCAGTGGTTGAGCGGTGAAATTGAATGCCACGTTCTGCAGCAGAATAGCAATTTGAAAGGAAATGTGTGTGAAAATTACTGGGACTTCATGATGGAGCCAAGAGATTGCAAATGTGGAGCAAGAAAATGGAAAGTGCCAGGGGTTGATCGGCATGTGTGGGGTTGGGTGGGGAAGGAAATTGTAATGTTTTGGATTGAGCTGAAACGTTGGCAATTCCACTCCCTTCACAGATGCTGCTCGATCTGCTGTTTGATTTTTGGGCAGGAAGGAACCGCAGACGCTGGTTTATACCGAAGATAGACACAAAAAGCTGGAGAAACTCAGCGGGGCAGGCAGCATCTCTGGAGAGAAGGAATGGGTGACGTTTCGGGTCGAGACCCTTCTTAGAGTCTGAAGTAGGGTCTTGACCCAAAACGTTCCTTTTCTCCAGAGATGCTGCCTGTCCCGCTGAGTTACTCCAGGTTTTTGTGTCTTTGTTTGATCTTTGGGCCTTTATTGCACAGAGCACTTTCCGCTCCTGGCTGGTCCTCCCCCCCGTACTCTCTGTGTCCCCACTGGCAGTAACATCCTCAGCTTTCTGTGCCAGCATTACTGCCAATCTTTCCCTAAACAACCACAGCCCCCTTTAATGCTCTCTGATAGGACCTATGTCATTATCTAAATATCTAGTCACCTGTTCCCATGGCAACCAGGTCTCCATTTTGCTTTGATCATTTTGTTTCAACTAAAGGTGCTCTATAAATGCAAGTTGTTATTGCAGAGGCATTGTTGTTTCTATAACACGATTTTCTATAACTCAAGGTTTTTTAGGAACACAACTATCGTGTTCGTAGAGTCAGACAGCAGGGAAACAGGCACTTCGGCCTAACTTGCCCATGCCGACCAAAATGCCCCATCTACTCGACCCACCTGCTTGTATCCCTCTAAACCTGCAGCAAAACGACCTGTACGTGAGGTAAGAGAATAGAGTTACCCAAGGCGGTCTTCTCAGTGCGAGCCTTTAATCAAATGATTGTCACTTTGGTCTTTTTGTAAAAGTAAACAATACCTTTCAACATGCTATGTGGCCGCTTTGAGATATAAGACCTTTATACCATTGGAGTTAGTGCAGGCTGGAGCATTCAATGATTGTGGAATTGATCCTAAAACTGTCACAAAGACTACAAAATGTCAGTACATTCAATGTCTATCGATTGGCTAAATGCTCAGTGCTTGTGTCACCTGCAGGCTTTGTACGGAGGGTTGTCAATGATTGCACCCAGCAGGGAGGGAGAAGAAACATTTCCCCTTGTTGTTCAATGACATGAAAGGCTTTGTTAATCCGCCTCCTTTCTCCACTCACCAGGTTGCAAATTACCCTGACGAGCAAATATATCACTCTTCTATCTTCACTGCTGGGTCTAAATCCTGGAAACTCCTTCCACCAATCCTTACTGGAGGAACACTTGCATCGGAAGGACTGCAGTGGTTGAAGTAGGCATCTCACCACCACCTTCTCCAGGGCCCTTGTGGGTGGCATATAACAGGGCAGCATCCCTTATCTATTTCCTTCGCTCCATAGATGCTGCTGCACCCGCTGAGTTTCCCCAGCAATTTTGTGTACCATCCCTTATTGCCCTGTGTGTGCAAATTCTATTGATCGCAGTTAGGGCTCAGATTTAGTCACCAAATATTTAGACCTAATTCAAAGAGCGGTCAAGATAGACTTGCTCAAAATCCCAAGAGAAATGGTAAATGAAGAACAAATTCCCAGGAAGCATGCACACAATTGTAAACGCAGTTACAGGAAAGGAAAATTTATCATCTCATGTAGACGGTTCATTTCTTCGCACCTAGTCCGCATCAGGATGTGCCACACAGAGGCAGCGGGCACAGACTGCAACTTGGGGACATGATCAAGGTTTGATAAAGTGATAAGGGATATCGAAAGGGTCGACTTCAGGGAACCTTGCACTGTATCAACAGTAGATTAAATTGAATTTAGGGTAAGGGGTAAGAAATATAGAGGGAACCTGAAGGGGATTTTCACCCAGAGAATGTGGAGTAGCTGAAATGCATTGCCTGAGTTTGGTGGAAATAGAGTGGCTTCCAGCAGTTTAGTTTAGTTTAATTTAGAGATACAGCACGGAAACAGGCCCTTCGGCCCACCGGGTCCACGCCGACCATTAACACTATCCTACACCCACTAGGGACAATTTTTCCATTTACCAAGCCAATTAACCTACAAACATGCGGTCTTTGGAACGTGGGAGAAAACCTACAATGTACTGTCGGAGTGGGCGGTTGTTGAAAGATTTAAGAAGTATCTGGTTGAGAACTTGAATCAGCAAACGCATGGAAAACATTGGACCAAGTGGGTAGAGTACCACAGGTAATTGATAGCATGGACACAGTGGACCGAAGGGCCTGGTGTGACTCCATGACTCTAACAGGGTTTTCTCAAAAGTTAGGGAGATTATCAAAAAATATATATATGATTTCAGTCAAGGTGGTGATATCCATGAAATGCGAAATCCCAGCCAATGTTTCAAGGTAACAGTATTATATCTGCGAATGAAAACAGGTCCAACTAGTAGCATGGCAGTAGAGGTTGACTCTACAACTGTGAACCAAGGATGGTTATCACCCACCATTAACTTGCTTCAGACCCTGTGACTGTTGCATTAAAAACCTGAAAGAAAGCACATTGACTGCTCCTAACCCCCCCTCTCCTCAACATATTATATCCAATGAAACATGTCTCCCTTAATCTTCCCTCCCCTTTGATCTTACAGTAAACAAGGGACTGTTCCCCCATGACAGAGAAGATTTGCACCAGGATTTAAATAACTGAACTGTGACCTCGTATGGGTTCATTTCATTGCTGAGGATCATCTTACCTTGAGCGTGGTGGCTGATTCACAAAATTCAGCCGTAAACATAACTGGACCTGTGAAGAAGATTTAAATTTGATTCACTTCTTTTCTTTTCCCTTTAATAGTACGGCTCGGGGTTAGACCTTAACCAACAGGTTGTGATCCAAAGAAGTATGAAGATGGGTCCCGACCCAAAATGTCACCGATCCTTTTTCTCCAGAGATGCTGCTCAAACCCACTGAGTTCCTCCAGCAGATTGGTTGCTTCAAATTCCAGCATCTACACTCTCTTTGGTCTCTGTTTTTGCACAGTTTGGAGCCCATGAGAAGAACTGATTTGGACTGGGTGATAGTTTGTTATTAAGCGTTGCGAGAATTAGCCCAAATTGAAGGGTCCCAGATCTGAAACAGTAAACCTGTTTCTCCTTCTACAACAGCCTGGTCTGCTGAGCATTTTCAGCATTTTCTATTATTTAGTATTGGTTATGAAAGAGATACGCTGGGCATGACTGTGTTTTTGATTTTCTGTTTTTGGATTGAATTCTGTTTTTAATTTGTGTCTCTGTGATGTCTTTATTACTTGTTATATTCCGATTATATGTTATTCCGATTACTATGTAAGGTGTCCTTGAGATGTCTGAAAGGCGCCCATTAAATAAAATTTATTATTATTATTATTACCAAGTTTATTTTGGCATCACCTGGTAACCACCCAACTGTAGCAGAAAGACAAGGACAGAAGACACTTCATTGGCATGCTCCTTTCCAATGAACACAACATACGGACTTGGAAACATAATCCCAGTCCGTCACTGGGTCTAAACTCAGGAATTCATCACTTGGAGCAACTCAGCGGGACAGGCAGCATCTCTGGACGGAAGGAATGGGTGACGTTTCTTCAGTCTGAAGAAGGGTCTTGACCCAAAAGGTACAGGAGCCTGAGAACTGTAAGGCCCAGGTTCAGGAGCAGCTTCTTCCCTACAGCCATCAAGCTATTAAACACTACAACCTCATAAGCTATGAACTACAATAGACTATTATTATTATTATTATTATTATTATTGCACGGTTATTGTTTGTCTAAAAATTATTTTTTTTATTCGTTTTTGTTATATTATTTATTATGTTTACATATTCTGTTGTGTTGCAGCAAGTAAGAATTTCATTGTTCTATCTGGGACATATGACAATAAAATACTCTTGACTTGACCCATTCCTTCTCTCCAGAGATGCTGCCTGTCCCGCTGAGTTACTCCAGCATTTGTGTCTATCTTCGGTGTAAACCAGCCTCTGCAGTTCCTTCCTGCACAATTCACCACATGGATTGCCTTTGGCCTATGAAGAGGCATCATCAGATTCTCAATGGCAACAGAGCATGGCATGGCCTGTCGGACTTGCCCACATACTCCAAAAGTATTATCTTTTTAAAAAGTCATCCACATTTAATGGTATCATCACAAACCTGGTTTGTCAGTAAACTCTCAGAGTGGGTGATGCACAGAGACACAGCCTCGAGGTAGAGAGGAAGCAATCCATCTGCTCCACCTTGCTGCTGTTGTCGGGATTAACACTGTGTACCTGAGTACATCCAATGAGGACATTTGTGGACCATTGCAGTAGATTGATTGCTACCTACTGGGCTGTGCAAGATTACCAATAAGAAACAATGGGGAAATGGAAATGAATAGAGAGAGGGATGTGGCCTCTGAGATTCTGGGATCATAAATTGCAGGCGCCTTGAAGTTGCAAGTTAAATTATTTTCTGGCCACCCACTGTTTATCCATCGGCAATTGAGTTAATGTTGCTGGGAGGGGTTACTGTGACCGATTGTGCAGAGAGACCAAATTAACATCAGTTAGGTAACATTAACCTATTCGTTACTGCTCTGAGTTCTCATATCTCCGCTCTCTCACACAATGTGGCCCAGGAATTACTTTCAATCAAAGATCAAATATTAATTAAAAAACCCATGAGGAACCAGGAAATTTGGCATGATCTGAATGTATGGTGGAGACTTTTATGGTGTCTCAATCATGATGAGGAGGTCTTTGGTTTAGTTTAGTTTACTTTTAGTTTCATTAATAGATACAGTGCAGAAACAGGCCCTTCGGCCCACCGAGTCTGTGCCAACCAGCGATCCCCGCACATTAACACTAGAGCCAATTTAATTTTTTTACATCAAGCCAACTAACCTACAAACCTGTACATCTTTGGAGTGTGGGAGGAAACCGAGAATCTCAGAGAAATTCCACGCGGTCATGGGGAGAACGTACAAACTCCTTTCAGACAGCACCCCTAGTCGGGATCGAACCTGTGTCCCTGGTGCTGATAGAGCTGTAAGGCAGCAACTCTACCGCTGCACCACCATGCCGCAACCACTGTACTAGAGATACAGAGTGGAAACAGGCCCTTCTGCTCACCGACTCCATGCCGACCAGCAATCACCTGCGCACTAGTCCTATCCTACACACTGGGGACTGAAGGCAGGCACGGGTTATTGATAGGGGACGATCAGACATGATCACAATGAATGGCGGTGCTGGCTCGAAGGGCCGAATGGCCTCCTCCTGCACCTATTTTCTATGTTTCTATGTTTCTAATTGTTGTATAGACGTCAGTTAACCTACAGACCTGCACATCTTTGGAATGTGGGAGGAAACCAGGAGCGCCCGGAGAAAACCCACGCGGTCACAGGGGAGGATGTGCAAGCTCTGTACACACAGCACCTATAGTCAGGACCAAACCCAGGTCTCTGGAGCTGCAAAGCCGCAACTCTACCGCTGCGCCACCGGGCCTCAATCTACTCAATCACCGTGCCTCAACAATGGTCCACAATTCTTATTTGATCTCCTTTCAAGCTTGGAACAATGAAGTCCCAGTTCGGTGCATGTATTAACCTTCTAACTCAGCACAATGTCCAAGAGGTTATTAACTGAAGTGGGGGAAGGTAACCCATGTTGTCTTGATGAGGAGACAAAGGGCAGTGTCTCCATTATGCTCTCTGATAACTGGATCAGTGGAACGTAACCGACTGTACATATGGGAGCCAGATTACTTCAGCAGCTGCTGGACAAATCCTCCTTACTGAATCTGCAGCTTCAGTTGATTAGGATAACTGGTGCTGAGCACCATCCAAGCACTTTGGGAAGTTGAATATTAATGTTCCTGATTGCAAGGTGATAACCATGGCAAAGGACTTCTGACTTCCATCCGAACCTCCTGGGATGCACCAGGGAGATGAGCGGCGGACAGGCCACTGAGATCCAAGAAGGACCCGGCAGGGGGAGGGTCTGCCATGAGTAAAGAAGGACCCGCTGGACGTCTGCGGAGAACCAACAGGGACCCAGCAAGCTGCCTGCGCCCTGCTGTCTTCCAAGCCACACACTGCCCTGACTTGGACATATATATATATATATAGGTGTCAGGTTAAAATCCTAGAATACCCTTTCCCCTTGTGGATATACGCACACTTCAAGGACAGTGGCGCTTCAAGAAGGCAGCTCACCACTCACTACCTTTTCAGGAGCAACTAGGTATGGGCGATGAAATGCTGGCTCTACCTATGAAGCCCACGTCCCTTCAATGATGAGTCTAGAGCAGTGATTCCCAACCTGGGGCCATGGCAAATTTCAGGGGGGCCACAGAAAAATTTGGGGATTTAGGGGGCCACAGGTTCAATGAAGGGGCCCACTTTTTTTCCGCTAATAATGTCAGGGTGGCGGGCCACAGAAAAATTAAAGAGCCCAAGGGGGCCATGAACTAAAAAAGGTTGGGAACCACTGGTCTAGAGCACTGACCCGAGCTGCCATGGGATTCCTGATTCCACACCCAGCAAGGTCCCCCTGGGCTGGAGTTTGGAGTCAGACCATCCCCACACAATGTTCCAGCAAACCTCCCACTAGTTTCACTGTCCTCCTGATGAATTATACTGTTTGTATACCTCATTCATTGTCAGCTTTCCCTCAGCTAACAATGAACCATTTTCACACCCTACATTCTCTTTGTACCCTTCCATATCTCTAGTTTCCCTCTTCCCTGACCCTCAGTCTGAAGAAGGGCCTCGACCTGAAACGTCACCCATTCCTTCTCTCCAGGGATGCTGCCTGTCCCGCTGAGTTACTCCAGCATGTTTTGTGTAACTTCAGTGTAAACCAGCATCTGCAGTTCCTTCCTGCACAAACCTTCTTCATTCTTCAGCAGAGAGAGGTAGAACACTCCATACACCCAGGCTCCTGATGAGTTTGGCATGGAGCCTCTCAGACTGTGTGGGATAATGGGTCAGGGATTGCGTGTACACACACACCACACACTCGTAGGTACGGTATGTACAGTATGTGGCATTGTGGTGAGTTATCTACGAGATTGCACTGTTGATCTGAGAACCCAAACTAGAATCCAAAACATGGCAGCTGGAAAATTGAAAATGATTGTAATTAAATATATTGGAATGTAATGCTGGCATCAGGAACGGTGGCAATGAAATCGTGGCTTTGTGCCCAACCTGTTTTTTGTTTTTCATTTTTGGGGGATTTGGGCAAAGCCAGAATTTCTTGCCTGCCCCCAAAATGCCCTCGAGGGAGATGTGGTGAGCGGCTGCACTCCCTCTGGTGAAGGTGCTCCCACTGCACTGTGGGGTGATGGTGCTCCAGGATTCAGATCCAGGTGATCTATTTCCATGTAGAAACAAAGACCTGCCAAGCTGCGGATAAGTAACACTCAGCATGTTGTCCTTTATATTTGATGTTCGTATATCTACCACCCCTCCCTCAAGCCAACTTCTTCTGCAGCACCTAAAAATATCAGTGGTGGTATCGACGGCAGAAGATGATTTGTAAATTGTACCCGCAGTATGACCCGTTCCCCTCAGCCCTCAGGCCACCCCAACCCCCCCCCCCTCACCCAGGAGATCCTCAGATTCAGATTCAGATTCAGATTCAATTTTAATTGTCATTGTCAGTGTACAGTACAGAGACAACAAAATGCATTTAGCATCTCCCTGGAAGAGCGACATAGCAAATGATTTGAATAAATAATAATAAGTGATAATAAGTGTCCGGGGGGTGGGGGGGTGATTGGCAGTCACCGAGGTACGTTGTTGAGTAGAGTGACAGCCGCCGGGAAGAAGCTGTTCCTGGACCTGCTGGTTCGGCAACGGAGAGACCTGTAGCGCCTCCCGGATGGTAGGAGGGTAAACAGTCCATGGTTGGGGTGAGAGCAGTCCTTGGCGATGCTGAGCGCCCTCCGCAGACAACGCTTGCTTTGGACAGACTCAATGGAGGGGAACGAGGAACCGGTGATGCGTTGGGCAATCCTCACCCATCCCCCACCCCCCAGGTCATCTCTACCTATCTCCCACCCAATGTCATTTAAACCCACCCTCTATCCAGGCCATCCCCACCTATCTCTCACCCAACCCTAGGCCATCCTCATCCCCGTCCCCCAAACCAGGGAATCGTGACTTATTGTCTCCCAATACATCTCCCATCCTGTCTGAACCTTGGCTGTTATCCATCCATCTACCCAGGACGTCTTGAGATCCTCCTCGATGGGTTTCCCAATTTATCCTTGTGCTCCGTGCACCTGCTCTCCGGAAGAAAGTACTGAGGAATTTATTTGTTGACAATATTCAACCCTTCATTTTCACATCAAGGCTTGGTTCCCCTTTAAACATGAGCTGGGATGCAAACTGCTCATTAACTCTCATGTACTGAACAAGTCATCACGCTTATTAATTGATGTTGCTAATTCATCTCTCTAATGACAGGGCATTAAAATGACTTTTAATCTTCAGAATTCCAGTAATTTAATAGGCTTTTTTTAAAACTTTGATGGTATTGAATTTAAAACCTTCCTCAATTAATGATCTTAAGAGGGTGCAGACTGAAAATCATTGATTTGTACATCTCTTGAGGTTTCGTTTTTAAACCCGTTTGACAGTGGTTAAGCTATTATCGTTTAGAAGGAACTGCAGATGCTGGAAAATCGAAGGTAGACAAAAATGCTGGAGAAACTCAGTGGGTGAGGCAGATTCTATGGAGCGAACCCATCTGAAGAAGGAATCTGTGGAGAGATCCGTCTGAAAAAGGGTCTCGACCCGAAACATCGCCTATTTCCTTCACTCCATAGATGCTGCCTCACCCGCTGAGTTTCTCCAGCAATTTTGTCTACCCAAGCTATTATTGTTGGTGTATCTCAAAACTGGAATTAATTCCATTGCGTGGCACACTGGTGTGGGCAGAGGGCAGTGCCTACTGATCCGGGGGGGTTATGGTGCCCGTGAAAAGGTTGATAGGCTTCAGCCTGATGATGCCATCTTTCTCCGGGCAAGCTATCAAAATCCTCGTTGTGCTGTGTGAGCGCATTTATGCTTGCACCCCAGTGCAGTCATTGAGTGAATCCTGCATTGCTGGAGGTGTTAATCCAAGTGAGATTTCATTTACAGCTGGATGTTAAAAAAATCTCTTTTAATTATTGAAGCGAACCAGACAGATAGCAGAGTGTTAATATGTGCAGGAAGGATCTACAGATGTTGGATTACCCCAAAGATAGACGCAAAATGCCAGAATGAAAGCCCTGTCCCACGGTATGAGTTCATTCCAAGAGTTCTCCCGAGTTTGCCCTGAATCGAACTCGAAGATTTACGGTAATGGCCACTTGTCGGTACTCAGGGCTCTCGTGGACATTTTTCATCATGTTGAAAAATCTTCAAGAGTCTTCCCGTGCTTACCTGCCGTTAGCGAGTCTTCCCGAGTACCTGCCGTTAGCGCTAAGAGACGTCCCTGAGCTCCGACGTACTCGCTACGTTCATTCTCCGTGCTTACCACGAGTTTGATTTTTTTTAAACTCGGGAGAGCTCTTGGAATGAACTCGTACCGTGGGACAGGGCTTTTACTCAGTGGAACAGGCAGCATCTTTGGAGAGAAGGAATGGGTGAAGTTTCGTGTCGAGACCATTCTTCAGACGTCTCGACCCGAAACATCACCCATTCCTTCTCTACATATTGTGTCTATCTTCAGAGTGTTAATAGTTTGTCCCTCAACTAGCATCACTGAAGCAGGTTATCTTCTTCCTCTACCTCTTCACTAGTAGTGAGTTTGCTAAGTACTGGTCACCCTTCGTGAAACAGTGACTATGTTTTGATGGCCGTTTGGTCGTTATTTCATGATCAAGTTAATAGCAACATAGGAATGTTGTCCAGTGCATACCCTGCTAACTAACAGCGAGTGTCGTAAAGATAATACCCAGCTCCCAATATAAGAGTGCTTTGTTAATTGTAATGATTGATTGATTGATTGGGAAATGCAGCATTGAAACAGGCTCGACTCAGCCCAGCGAGTCCACGCTGACCATCGATCACCCATTCACACTAGTTCTGTGTTATCCCACTTTTGCATCCGCTCCCTACACACTAGAGGCAAATTACAGAGGCTAATTAGCCTACAGATCCACATGTCTTTGGGAAATGGGAGGAGACCGGAGCGCCGGGTGGAAACCCACGCTTTCACAGAGAGAACGTGCAAACTCCACACAGACAGCACCCGAGGTCAGGATCGAACCCGGATCTCTGTGGGAGTAGCTCTACCAGTTGTGCCACCGATCCGCCTTCAATCACATTAGGTGAGTTTAGTTTAGTTCAGTTTAGGGATACTGCACAGAAACAGGCACTTTGGCCCACCGAGTCTGCACTGGCCAGCGATCCCCATACACTAACACCATCCTAGCCACTGGGGACAAATTACAATTTACATAAGCCAATTGGGAGTGTGGGAGGAAACCAGAGCACCCGGGGAAAACCCACGTGGTCACTTGGAGAACGTACAAACTCCGTACGGACAGCACCCGTGGACCTTTACCGCTGCGCCACCGTGCTTCCTGAGTTGAAATTCTAGTACACTTTGATTGGGAGTGGGGTTAGTTGGGGATTTGATCGCATGCTATAATTGTCCCAGGATTAACATAAATATAAGGTTAACAGAGACTAATGGGCCTGTCCCACTTAGGCGATTTTTTAAGCGACTACGGGCGACTTGGCTTTCGCCACATGCTCGCCGGTGGTTGCCGGGGTGTCACCTGTATGGTCGTGAGTATTCTCCTCAGTCTCGCAAAGAGTCGTAGCGTCATTCTGGTCGCTGCAAAATGTTCAACATGTTGAAAATCGTTCGGCGACAGTGGGTTTGACGTATATGAGCGTACCTTGACTTCTCCTGACGTAGGTGCTATGGTAGGTTGTCGCCAGGATGACGTAGGTTGTTGCCTGTGCTGACTTTGGTAAATTCCATTGGCGACTACCTACGTCAACCTACGTCAACCGGTGACCGGTACCGGCGACTGAATAGTCGTAGCTTGTCGCGGGTGGACATTGGTTGTCGTAGGTGGACAGCCTAATGGTCGCCGGTTGTTCGTAGCTTGACGTCGACTAGGAGATAGGTTGTTGTAGACATTGTCGTGGACATTGTCGTAGGGGGGAATCCAGTCGCCGTTTTTTTGACGATCTTCTACGACTATGACAGTCGCCAAAAAAATCGCCCACGTGGGACAGGCCCATAATACATGTTGCCCACGAGCTGAGGTGTGATCAAAACTGAGAATGAAATAATAAAATATGGCATTGTCAACACTAATAGAAAAATGAATCAATATGAAAACTGTGGTGATCTGCAGCTTATCATTTCATATTGTGTGACTTATTTAGTTTCTCAGTGGAGAAACCAAGACAGATGTTTCTCAACGGTATATTTTAATGTGAATCTGCTTCTATGAAACTCCGCATCAACCAAATAACACACAGTGCACTCTCTGCCCTGCGGCCCTGATTTATTAAGCAATTTGTTTCTCCTCCGTGGAACCTGTCTGCCGGTCTGCCACATAATGGAATGATGGAACAGAGAGCTGGAGCAGACTTCAGGCGCTGGCAGACGTGACCTGGAGAGCACCCACTCATCCACCCCCCCTCTCTCCTTCGATTCCCCCTCCCCCCCCCCTCGTGAACATTATCTATGGGGGGGGCAGTGTTAACTGGCGGGGAGCAAGAAGGTGATTAGCCCGAGTGATGGATGCCCTTTGCTCTCTGCACAGCTCGGAGCTAAAGAACGAGCACTGGGCTCCCTCCGTAAGTTGGCCCGGCATTAAATCAGAAACATATTGGTTTTATGGCCAAGGATGTGTGACATTAATTGCTAATGTATCCACAGTCACTGCATGGGTAACAGATGTAATGGACTCAATTCATAAAATCTGATAGTTAATATCTAAAATACATTCAGCCAGGCTGTAGGGCAGGTCTTTATAATTTAATGCGAGTGGTTCCTATTGCACTCTGCATTCGAGGCATCTTTCAAAGCTATCCGGCTCCGATTCTCAGCTTCCTCTGAAAGGAAGAGCATTCTCCTGCCCGATAAATCAGCTGCTTAAAACTGACAGCAGCAGTAACTCATTCGTTACATTATGACTCCCCCGATGGTTGTGTTGGTTGTAGAATTGTAGGAGGTCCCGGATTCAGGCCCCCAGTCTGCACTCAGTGCCTCTCTCCTGTCTTGGGTGGGGTCGGGTGGCCCAGTTGCTGCAGGTGCGAAGAGAGGGAGGGAGGAGTGTTCATAAGTTCACAGGTTCTAGGAGCAGAATTAGGCCATTCCGCCCACCAAGCCTCCTCCGCCATTCGATCATGGCTGATCTATCTTTCCCTCCCAACCCCATTCTCCTGCCTTCACCCCATATCCCCTGACACCCCTCCGAATCAAGAATTTGTCAACCACAGCAAAGGTATGGCCAAGAAAGCCCAGCATTACCTCTACTTCCTTTGGCAGCTGGTTCCAGATATGGACTACTCTCTGAGTGAAAAAGTTGTCCCTAAGGTTCATCTTAAATATCTCCCCTCTCATCTTAATCATACACCCCCTAGTTTTTGAATCATCTGTGCTTGAAAAAGCACTCTGAGCGATCATTTTATCCATGGCCCTTCAGCCATACACTTCAGTAAGGTCACTCCCCAGCCTATGCTCCAAGTCCCCAGCCTATGCTCCAAGTCCCCAGCCTATGCTCCAAGTCCTAAGCCTAAGCGTTTGATGATCACACTCTAAATGCTGTTCAGCTGAGTCTGGCTGTGTGGAAGAACATGGTTGTGCAGTGAGAGTCACAGAGACTGCATGGATTAGTGCACTAGTTATGTACATAGAAACAAGCAGTAGGCCATTTGGCCCTTTGAGCCAGCACTGCCATTCAATAGGAAAACTTCACACCACTCACTTCCATTACTTGAGTAACACCAACCGCTACTTCATGTTGCCCTTAGCAACCCAGGATCTGAAGATAGTTTCTCCTAATGAAACCTGCTTCACACATGAAGCACTAACACTTCATGAAGTGAAGTGGCTTCCACTTGGGTCTTTTCATTCAGGTTCTTGCTAGTTGCCCTCCACTCTGCACAGTTGCAAACGGAAGATTCTCAATCGTTAGTTAACAGCTCCCCCAAAGCTCCTTTATTAAATGGAAAGGAAATTAAACAAAATATCGGAGGTTATTTCTGGAGATGAACTCAAGGGGCTGTTGCAACATCTTTATAGAGGGAGCCTTGGTTGGGCCGAGTAAGAGAACGATACCATGGTGGTTAAATTACTATCGAGCAAACTCAAGGACGAGGCCGGTGACTCAGAGACAGGCGTTCAAACACCATCACAGCAGCTGGCAAATTTAAATGCATTAGGTAATACAACATTTAAAATAAACTAGACGTCAGCAATAACCATCTTGACACAATTGGATCATTGACAAAGCCCACTAAGTATCGCTTAGGGGAAAAAACATCTTCCATATTCTTCTTAACTGCCCTCTGAAGCAATTCAGTTACATCAGGCCCTGATGACTATCCAGCAGGCCATGTGGCGGGACACACCCTCACTGTGGTTCCAGGTGACTCACCATCGAGGCCAGCTGAGAATGGGAATTAAACATTGGATTTACCAGTAACACCCAGAAATTACAGGAAGCACCTTGCCCACATTTAGTTCTGGTCCTCAAACAACAAAAATAAATGCCACGTGTGCTTCTCAGGGTTCTCAGAGACTGGGAGACAGGGAGAGGTGGGAGGTGGGGGTGAGGGTGGGTAGGTAGGGGTGGGGGACAGACACAGTGGGAGGTGGGGGGAGGGAGAGGCAGGGATAGGTGGTGCGGGGGAGAGAGAGAGGGGGAGAAATGGAGGGAGAGAGGGAGAGATACAAAGAGGGAGAAAGAAAGAGAGGGAGAGAAGGGTGGGAAGAGAGAGAGAGAAAGAGAGAAAGAGAAAGAGAGGGACACACTGAGAGGAGAGGGATGGGAGGAGAGAGGGAGAGAGGAGAGAAAAAGAGAGAGAGAAAGAGATGGGGATGTTAAATGGATAAAGAGAACAAGTACTTGTGGTGGATTTGGGTTTTTGATAGCAATGTTATTGTGCAAAATTCTAACACATGGGGTTGGGAACAACACACTGACATGGCTTGAAATTTGGTTGACAGACAGGAAACAGAGAGTGGGAATAAATGAGGCATTTTCGAGGTGAGGGGTAGTGATCAGTGCATTACCACAGCGTGGCTACTGTTTGGGTGTCTAGAGACTACTCCTACCAATGCCTTCTTCCCTCTGTGGTTTTGGAAACCTCCATATCTTCAAATGAATTCAACATCTTCTGAGCCTAGATTATCTCTCACCATAGAGTCCTAGGGTCATACAGTGTGGAAACAGGCCCTTTGGCCCAACTTGCTCACACCGGCCAACATATCCCAGCTACGCTAGTCCCACCTGCCACACTTCATATCTTATTAACAGTGCTTCCTTCCAGCCTGTCCTTTCCAAAAGTCAAATATTCCTGAATATTATTTTCCCAGCTTTGTTCCCTTTAGAACAATGTCTCTGTAATTTTTTATCAGATCAAACTAGCTCATCTATTTGTGCTTTTAGTTCATCTATCACAAGTTGTCATGGATAGGGTTTTTTTCTGATTGTAGGCCTATGACCAGTGGAGTGCTGGAGGAGATTGCGTTGGGCCTGCTGGTGTTTGTCATCTACATTAATGATTTGGATGATAATATTGTGACCATTGTTTGGACTTTTGCAGATGACACCACAATTGGTGGTATAGTGTACAGGGAGGAAGGATATTTAAGTTTCTAACAGGGTCAACATTAGTTGGGAAGGTGCACCAAGGAATGGCAAATGGACATTTAACTCTGACAAGTGTGAGGTGTTACTCTGTAGGATGTCAAAAAAAAAGGCAGGTCTTACACGGTAAATGGTAGAGAACTGCAGACAGAGAGAGTTGGATGTACAGGCACAGAGTATCCTGAAAGGGGCAAGTCAGGTGAATACTGTGGTGACAAAGGCCTTTGACATGTTGGCCTTCATTGGGAAGGGTATTAAGTACAAAGGTTGGCACACTATGGTGCAGCTGCACGAGTCTTTGGTGAGACCACACTTGGACAACTATGTGCAATTTTGGTCACCCAGCTATAGAAAGGATGTCGCTAAGTTGGAACAGGTGCGGAAGAGATTTATCAGGATGTTACTTGGGCTTGTTGGCATGAGTCATAGGGAGAGGTGAGGTTGGCTGTTGTTGGATTATCTACTATAGAGAGATCGTGGCAAAGGTTCAGCAAACCGTCTCCTGAAGATGTGTAGGAAGGAACTGCAGTTGTTGATTTATACCGATGATAGGCACAAATAGCTGGAGTAACTTAGCGGGTCAGGCAGCATCTCTGGAGAAACGAAACAGGTGACATTTCTCCTTGTCAGTCTGAAAGGTAGAGAGGGGGATGGGAGGGTAAACTGGAGGCAAAAAATGGAGGAGACTATCTCCTGAAGATAGTGGGATTGCCACATGAAGAGATTGGGTTGACTGGACTGGCATTTACTGGAGTTTAGAAGAATGAGGAGGAATGTCAGAAAGATGCAGGATCCCAACAAACTGGATGGGGGGGGGAGGATGTTCCCCCTGTTAGTGGGGTGTGGAACAAGGGGCACAGCCTCAACATGTAGGGTAAGACATATAGCAATGAGATGAGAAGAAATGTTTTAACTCAGTGGTGGGTGACCCTGTGGAATTCTATGCCATTGCAGACAATGAAGTGCCGGAGACCCAGGTTCGATCCTGACTACAGGTGCTGTCTGTGCAGAGTTTGTATGTTCTCCCCGTGAGTTTTCTCTGGCTGCTCCGGTTTCCTCCCACACTCCAAAGATGTATAGGTTTGTAGGTTAATTGGCTACTGTAAAAATTGTAAAATTGTCCCTAGTGGGTGTAGGATAGTGTTAGCATGCAGGGGATCGCGGGTCAGTGCGGCTCAGTGGGCCCAAGGGCCTGTTTTTGCGATGTATCTCTCAAGTCAAAAGATGGCCTAGTCCCAAGCAGGAGGTAGAATAACATGAAGAGTGAGGGAAGAGAGGGAACATGTTTTTGGTGTACATTATCAATGATGATTGCGGTGCAGGTTGAAGGGCTGAATGGCCTATTCCTGCTCCTAGTTTCTATGTCTCTACATCTTCAATGGGGTGGGGTTTGCTGCCCTGATCAATGCCACATCAATGCAGCCTACTCTGTTCATTTCTTCCCTCCTCCACTGGAGCCCACTTGTAATGCGTGCAAACCACATTGTCTTTACTCTCTCCGTCTCTGACAGCACATCAGTGGTTGGTGTGGCTGGTCTGTGGTTCAATTCTCTCTGTTTAGGTGACATGGGTGTTACTTGCCATTTAGCAGCCATTGCCCAAATGCCATCCAGGACTGAAGAAGGGTCTTGACCCAAAACATTACCTATTCCTTCTCTCTAGAGATGCTGCCTGACCCGCTGAGTTATTCCAGCACTTTGTGTCTATCTTCATTGTAAACGCATCTTGTGGCATGTTGCATGGACTACTTCATTTGTTGAGGAGTTACGGATGCAACTGAACATTGGGTAATCATCGGCAAACATCCCCACCTCTCTCCTTGGGACAGTTGGGCAGGTACGTATGTGAAGAGGAAAGCTTCACCGTGGATATGGGCCAAATGCAAACAAATGGAACCAGTCCAGAATGCCAGTGGGTCAGCATGGACACAAGGATCTCCATGGTGTGTTGCTCTCTGACTCTATGAAGGTCATTAATGAAGCAGATGAAGATGGTTGGGCCCTGCACACTACGCTAACAGATGCATGCAGTGATGTCCTGTGGTTGACATCCCACAACCACAACCATTTGGAGTAACAAGCTGATCAATCTGAATCGGAGAGTCACAGGAGGGCCACGGACTTGGTTGGCTCTGAAATAGGGTCAGAGCGGTTCTGCGAGTTGACCCAGTGAAAGGGAATCAAGGACCATTTTGTCCACTCAACCCACAAGACCCACTCTGTCGTGGCTTCGAGCTTCACAGCCCAGTTGTTTCACTTTCAATCCAACCTCCAACTCCAAGGCATTTGGATTAGCCTTCTAGCGTGGCTCCAAATCCAGCCAGCCTCTTACCCCACCACCAAATAGAGAAAATATCTTACGCACTCAAAACTAACTGTCTCTTACCTCTGTTTTGGTCTTTAAGAAACAGTTTGCTTAAGATGCACGAGATGAAATCTGATGGCTGCTTCTACACTTGCAGCCAATGTTCCATTACGTGTGCAAACGCCTGATTTATTTGCAGCTTTGCCGTGACCTCTCCATCTCCTGCTTCAGGCCATGAGAGGAAGAGAAACTTGACATTGCGTGTGAACAGCAACCTCAGCAAAGTGTGGTTTCCACCGTCTGCCCAAGGTGCAGCAATGTGGTCAGCACGATGGCTGTGCAGAGCTCCCTCCAATGCGGGGCCCATTGTTCTACTGAGAGTTATCTGATTGATTGCGGCCACGTGACGTGTGTGTGGTTGGCAGCTCCAAACCAAAACGGAGAGAGGAGGAGAGAAGCAGAAGCAAGGAAATTAAGATCTTCAAGACGAGCGGGCTCACTGTGGGCAAACTATCTGGCGAGATCGTGCACGCTTATAGCTTGTCTTTTATCACGGTGGAACTGTGGTCCTGCCGAGTTGCTGAAACATTGCTTGCTAAAAATATATGCTTGCAATTGAGCTCAGTCTAGATCTAGGACACCGAGCAAACCTTGCTTCCTGTTTATCAAAACCTTCAACACATCTGCAGCTTTGCAGTGTCAGGCTCCCAGGCCTGACTCTCAGGAGAGAAGCCAAAGGTCCAGGCAAACTGACTACCATTGCAACAGGATTTCTCCTCAATTAGCAGGGGGTTTGTCCAAGCAGGTAACATCATCAGGTCAACATGATTATGGGTGGACTGAGTTTACCAAAATATTCTTTTGGTAATGGGTCGTTTTGAAAATATCAACACAGAGACTGGTCAATTGGAGATGGAAACTGAGGGATCTGTCCAGTAAATGGAGTTGGGGTACAAGTCACCCTCGGCCCAACTGAATGGTAGAAGGTCACTGGCCAATCCTCATTCTCATGCATTCTATGACTAAGACTTAGCTTAAAGTAGTTACATAACATTGGTATAGAACCTGCAGGAGCAGCTGAGTAGACCAAGGGCAAGAGCTGAAAGAAGACTAAAAGCCCAAGTTAGGGCAAGGTGGGATATTTGTGGATAAACTAGAAGGCCTTTGGATATTGGGGAAGATTAAGTGTGTGGAAGTGTTGGGCAATGGTTAGGGAGAACAATAATCGGAACTGTTTTCAGCCCCGGTCCATGTGCAGGTAAAGTTGACATGGGATGGATGTTAACTTGAATCCATGTAGCACTGGGGGGAAGGGACCAGGCAGGTGCGAACAGAGTGTAGGAAGGAACTGCAGATGTTGGTTTATACCGAAGATAGGCACAAAGTGCTGGAGTAACTCAGCGGGTGAGGCAGCATCTCCGGAGAAGAAGGATGGGTAGCGTTTTTAGGTTGTCTGAAGAAGGGATCTGATCCAAAACGTCAACCATCCTTTTTCTCCAGAGATGCTGCCTGACCTGCTGAGTTACTCCAGCACTTTGTGCCTATCTTAGGTGAATATAGAGAATAGATCCAAATGTCCGCATATCATTAAATTGCTGATGTTGCAGAGATTTACATCTGATCGTGTCTGGACCCAATCTCCAAATTCTCCAACAGAGTAGCCATCAGTTTGTGGGTCTTGAATACTGGCCTTTGAATCAATAATCTTCTCCATTCTGGTTGCTAAACTAACTCAACGCAGCAGAGAATATTTCAGATTAAGAAACTAATATATCCATTACAATTCTTACCCTTTATGTCAAGAGAGAAATGAGAGGAAGTGTGTTGAATCCACCACACCCTCCTTAATCACAATCCCCACCCACCCAGACTTACTGGAGACCTGATGTTGATCTCATGGGCATCTCTCTGTACCCAGCAGGATTTATCAAGGTCTAGTGAGCTTCCAGCACCGTTGGGACCTTGGGCAAAATCCCCCGTCCACTCCCCATGCCTCTCGAGCCATCCTGATGACCTTGTAATCTAAACTGGGGCTAAACTGGAAACGGTGCTTAGAATCTTGTCAGCCAAGGTCCTTATTTAAACAATTCTCCTTGTTTCTGATACTCAGGGGCGTTGAGAGGCTCGTGCAGTGGATGCAGAAGGATTCAAAGAATAACAAATATTTTAAGAAATGTTTAAAATGTAGTTAGTATGCATTAAAAATAATATAATAAATAAAACCTACCAGAAGAGTTTTCTTTTTCTCAAATCCATATGCAGAGGTCATTGTTTGGGCAGCACAGCAGCACAGCCGGTAAAGATGCTGTCACACGGTAACAGAGGCCCGGGGTCGATCCTGGCCACGGGTGCTGTCTATGCGGAGTTTGCATGTTCTCCCTGTGACCACGTAGATTTCCTCTGGGTGCTCCGGTTTCCTACCATGTCTCCAAGACGTGCGGGTTTGTAGATTAATTGGCTTCTACAAATTGCCCCGAGTGCATAAGAAGCAGATTTGAAAGTGGGATAACATAGACAGTGTGACTCGGTGGGCCAAAGTGCCTGTTTCCTTATGGTATCTTTAAAATGAAAAACTAAATATGTGCGCACACATGCACACCCGGGTACACACATGCGCATGGTAATTTGCACCCGCCCTTCTGGAATCTTTATGCCCCTGTCCCACTTAGGAAACCTGAACGGAAACCTCTGGAGACTTTGTGCCCCGCCCAAGGTTTCCGTGCGGTTCCTGGAGGTTTTTGTCAGTCTCCCTACCTGCTTCCACGACCTGCAACCTCCGGCAACCACCTGCAACCTCCGGGAACCGCACGGAAACCTGGGGTGGGGCGCAAAGTCTACAGAGGTTTCCGTTCAGGTTTCCTAAGTGGGACAGGGGCATTGCTGTTAACTCAGGATCTCTTCCAAACCACGGTGGCCCCAACACAGCAGCACTCTCTCAGCATTCCAGCCAAGCGTTGACCTTCTGATTTCCTTAAAACAAAGTCAAAAGTCGTTCTCTTTAATTAACAATAAACACTTGACCCAAATTCACATAACTTAAAGTGCTTATTTAAATGTGAATTGTATTCGTTTTTTTTAAAAATGAAACATTTATTATTGTGCAGAATTTGTTACATTTCTCTCACACTGTTACACTGTGCGTTGTCAAGAAGAATTGAGATACATTATTAATTGCTTTTAGCTATAATGTACCGCTTTTTACATGCTTAATTTAGTAAGCAAAAGTTTAAATAAAACATTAAGCAGCGTGTAAACAGCAATTACTCCGTTAATTCGATAGAGTATCTAGAATCACAAAATGCTTTCAGTAAGTTTACAGTAAGTGATTAGTGTGGATTTGATGTTTTTTAAGATGACTTTTCCAACGAGCTGTTGACTCTATTTAGTTTAGGTTAGAGATGCAGCGTGGAAGCAGGCCCTTCGGCCCATCGAGTCCGTACCGACCAACGATCCCCGCACACCTACACGATCCTACACACACTAGGGTCAATTTACATTTATACCAAGCCAATTAACCTACAAACCTGTACATCTTTGGAGATGATGCCATTTGTTGTCACATCAAAGACAGAGAAACCAAATTGAAATCCCACTCCCTGTTAAACTGTGAATCCCTTCATTGGACCTTATCTCTGTCCTTTCCTCTGCCTTACAACTTCAGAGGTCCCCACCAATTCTCACCAATAAAATCAAACGTCCGCCAACCTTTTGTTCACCATGCTATTATCACTTTAAAAGTCTCAGTCAGAAACCTCACAGTGTAGGTCTTTCTGCATTGTTAAAGGTGCAATATAAAAATGGAAGTTGTTGTTGGCATTGGCCCACAGGGACTCACCACTGGCATGGAGACCAGGCCTGTCGACCGCAAACCCCCAGCTTGCTGCCAGGTGCCGGTGCAATCCCCAGTGGTAGTCAAGGGCTTGTGTAACGTCAAACTACCAGGTGATCAGGTCACAACATCCCCTGCCCAGAACACAGCTGCTAAATCCTGCCCACAATTAACCAAGAACTGTGAATGTCCCTGACATTCAGAACTAGTCCAATATTGTCAAACAAAAGAAAATTAAAGCAGTAAACATTAAAACACTTGAATCATTTTAAAACCATGAAAAGCATTAAAATCAGCTTAATCAACTCAAATAATTAATATCCCCATGCTGTAAAGTATTAAATATAAACCCCCCCCCCCGCGCACATTCAGATGACTAATGTCACATGCATTGAGATGCAGTGAAAGATTTCATTTCAGATGCTAACTGGGCAGATCATACTATATATACATCCTTAGGAGGAAGCACCAACAAGAGGACCCGGCATAGGAGAGTCGCTGAGAACAAAGGGGAGGGGAGAGGGGTGGAGGGGGAGGGGAGGGGGGTGGAGGAAGATGGACTCTATTGAATACTGTTATAACTTTGTCAGGCCCCCTTTACATGGTGGCCCTTGCATATGTGTACTGTATGCAAGAATCTCACTATACCAAGAACAGGTGACAATAAAGCATCAATCAATGAATCAGTCACTGCAGTGATTACAAACTCCACACAGACAGCTGCCGTAGTCGGGATCGAACCCGGGTCTCTGGCGCTGTAAGACAGCAGCTCTACCGCTGCGCCACCGTGCCGTGGCTGAAACATCCTGCACGTGTTATGTAAATACAATCACTTTGATGCTGCTGTGGGTTAGCGGAGGTTGCAACATCCTTTGCTTAAGATGCATGAAATAATATTCCACGTACATCGATGAAGGAGAAGCTCCTGACAGGAGGAGGCCTTGCAAATCACCCTTGCATCCGTGATTTGTCCCTTTACATTAAATCTCTTCAACCATTGATTTCATGTAATTCAGTGAGCTCGACACGCTCTTAACACGGGCTGACAGTTTCTTGCTTTAAAAGCTAAATAAAGTCCCTAACTGACACATCCTTTAATGTAAAATGTGGCTTTATTACAGGCTGTCACTTTTACTGGCTTTAGTAACCCACTGTAATTTTAATTGTTAATCGTAATTTATCACACGTCCTCAGGCCTTGCGTCTTAATACCTGTCACAGGTGCTGAGGGAAATGATTAGTGAGCTGCAAGTGTGGTGGCCTGATCCTGGATTAATCCCTAACCAGGGTGAAGGATGGGTGCTCTCCATGGCGCCCAACCCAGGCGACTATTTGTGCGCTCGTCCCAGAGGCAGATCTACAGTCACATATTACAATCGCTCCACACGTTCTATACTCATACAGCAAAATGTCATACCTTGCACTAAACGTTATTCCCTTCATCGTCTATCCATACACTGTGAATGGCTCGATTGTAATCATGGCTGGATAGCACGCAACAAAAGCTTTTCACTGTACCTCGATATACGTGACAATAAACTAAACTGAACTGAACTGAACTGAATGTGCTCCTGATGGGATTGGCAGGGATTTAGTGAGGTTCTTTTCCCCAGCTGGAGACTCTGAACTAATGCCCCTGTCCCACTTAGGAAACCTGAACGGAAACCTCTGCAGAATTTGTGCCCCACCCAAGGTTTCCGTGCGGTTCCCGGAGGTTGCAGGTGGTTGCCGGAGGTTGCAGGTAGTGGAAGCAGGTAGGGAGACTGACAAAAACCTCCGGGAACCGCACGGAAACCTTGGGTGGTGCGCAACGTCTCCAGAGGTTTCCGTTCAGGTTTCCTAAGTGGGACAGGGGCATTAAGATGATGCACTATAGATGAGGATTGAAGAGGGGGAAATATCCTCGACGCTGCCCAGACCATCACACAAACCAACCTCCCTTCTATTAACTCCATTTATACCTCACGCTGCCTCGGCAAGGCCAGCAGCATAATCAAGGACGAGTCGCACCCTGGCCGCTCCCTCCTCTCCTCTCCCATCAGGCAAAAGGTATAGAAGTGTTAAAACGCACACCGCCAGATTCAGGAACAGTTTCTTCCCAGCTGTTATCAGGCAACTGAATCATCCTACCACAACCAGAGAGCAGTGCTGAACTACTATCTACCTCTTTGATGACCCTCGGACTATCCTTGATCAGACTTTGCTGGCTTTACCTTGCAGTAAATGTTATTCCCTTATCATGTATCTATACACTGTAAATGGATCGATTGTAATCATGTATTGTCTTTCTGCTAACTGGATAGCACACAACAAAAGCCTTTCACTGTACCTCGGTACACGTGACAATAAACTAAACTAAAACATATGTATTCCTGGTGTTTACTACCACTGGGGCCAATGGATATTAAACCATTGAATAAAGTCATTGAATATATGGATGCTTCTATTAGTAGGAGAGTCTAGGACCAGAGGGCACAGCCTCAGAACTAAAGGATGTTCCTTTAGATTGTAGATAAGGAGGAATTTCTTTCGCCAGATGTGTAGATTTTGTGGAATTCATTGCCACGGGCAGCAGTGGAGGTCAAGTCTTTGGGTATTTTTAAAGCAGAGTTTGGTAGGTTCTTGATTAGTATGGGTGTCAAAGGTTTCAGGGAGAAGGCACAAGAATGGGGTTGAGAGGGAAAAATAGATCAGCCATGATAGAATAACATGAACAGAATCAATGGGTCGAATGGCCTAATTCTGCTCCTATATCTTATTGTCTTAATCAAGAATTGTGACTGGTTATTTTGGACACCACGGCGTTGGGAAACTTGGGAGAAAGATTGAGATCACTGTTTTATTTTTGCAGGGAAGAAGGTGCCAGTACGTATATGACAGATCATATATTGGCTGCAGAACATGAACCTAGTTTATAACTTTTAGAGGTGCCTGCACGCCATACCATTGTACAGCACCACATAAAACACTTTACGAGACAGAAGATGTATCCTATTGAATAACTGAGCAGACTCAGCCCACCCCTGCTGAGCCTTCACATCCTCTTCAATTCATAATGGGCATTGGAGTTGAGTTCGATACTCATGGAGACAGGAAGGGAAAAGAAATTATCCATGTTCTCAGCTAAGAATGTGTGGATATTGACTGATGTCGGAGACACACTGGCTGTGGTATTCTGCTCTCAAATGTTAAGACTGAGATGTGAGATGAGTGAATATGTCACAAAATGCGTACGAAGGAACTGCAGATGCTGGTTTTCACCAAAGGCGGACACAAAATGCTGGAGTATCTCAGCGGGTCAGGCAGCAACTCTGGAGAAAAGGGAATAGTTGACGTTTCGGGTCGAGACCCTTCTCCAGACTGAGTCGGGGGGAGAGAGGGTAAACTAGAGGTATGAAAAGGTTCAGCTTCCTTGAAGAAGCGCAGTGTTGCCACTGAATCTTGGGAAGCTCTGGCCCACAACCACTCAAAATGGGAGTGGAGCATTGGGAATGGTGTCGGGAATGTCCTGCAACCAACGGGTGCTCACAGTGGCCTTGCACAAGTGGTGGGAGGAGCTCCTTGCACACCCATCCCACCTCCTGTCCTATCCTAGTACAGTCTACAGGTCCCACATCAGCCACGTTGATCACACGGAACTGCAGTGGGAGCGGATCACCCTTGATCCTGAGAGAAGATTTTTGCTACTCATCTTCATCTTCGGGGGAATCCTCACCTCAGTGGGTTCACAACAGTAAGTAAGTAAGATTATTGGCCAAGTATTCACATACAAGGAATTTGCCTTGATGCTCCGCCCACAAGTAACAACATGACATACAGTGACAGTTACAAATGACTCAGAAAACACGAAACATTAATAATAATAAAACATTAATGATAAAACATTAGAGATACATTAAAAATATTAATGATAAAATGATAATTAGTGGATCAAAGAGGATGGGATTGCAGTGAGGCTGGATGGAGTAAAGGTGCTGCAGGAACCAAGCTTAGCCCTGGATTGGGAAGGCCAAAGACCCAATGCCGTAGAAACTTGTTGCCCCTCCCACCTGTTGTGTCCGGACCCCATCAGTCACGGTACTTTTTAAATCGCCCGGGAAACTCAAATCCATGACTTGGCGCATGTTTAGGGTGAATCCTACACCTGATGCATTGCTCCAAGATCTTACAATGAAATGGTCAGGGTTTGCAGGGAATTCAAGCAGAAGGTCCACAGGGAGTCAATGCACAATGTCCTCACACCCACTGGCTTGTCCACTGATTCTGAATGTAAGCTGTAATGTGCTGAAGCAACTACATCAAGCCTTCACCATTATTGTCCACTGATACCCTGTAAACAGTCAGGACAGAAGTATAATCTAATGTTAACTTTCCTTTGGGGAGTCCATTTACAGTATTTTAATAAAACGTGACAGGCAGCGATTTAAAATACTAGGAGTCAGATGACCACTGCTTTTTTCCTACTTCTCTAGTCCTTCAATGTGAAGAATGGTTCTGATCCTAAACGTCGCCCAGAGACTCTGCCTGACCCACTGAGTTAATCCAGCACTTTGTGTCTATTATTGGAGCAGGGGTGGAAATTGCTATTAAAACATGGGGGGGACACAATTTATTGGTGACTGCGCGCGCAAGTGCACACACACACAAACACACACACGCACGCGAGGCTTCGGCCGTGGGCCCTGTGGATAATAACATCGGGAGCTGACCTGGTTGGTGGCCGACTCCGAACTCCAGCAACAGCAGTTTCATCTGTCCCGAATCGTGGAGCTTGAAACGGCCCGTTCGCGGGGCATTTCATTGCCCGGCGCGACTTAAAATCGACCGCGGGATCTTCCATCGCCCGACGGGGGCTTCAACATCGGGAGCCTCGATCGCCTCGAAGCAGCAATTTGACCGGGGGACGGTGGAAGATCCCGCGGCCGATTTTAAGCTGTGCCAGGCGATGAAAGGCCCCGTGAACGGGCCGATTCAAACTGCCCTCGATGATCTTTGCTCCACCAGGATGTCTCCCTCCTCCAATCACCATGCTCTATCCTCAGTCCCACCCCCCCTACTTCCTCCTCTGACCGACACCTCCCTCCTCCAATCATCGCGCTGAATCATCATGTCCCGCCTCCCCCCCCCCTGCTGATCGATGTCTCTCTCGTCCAATCGGCGCCCTCGACCATCAGCTGTCTCGCAGAAAGTGGAAATTTTTAATAGATTTTTTTTTCACCGAGTTTCAAAATCCGGATTAAAAAACATGGGGGGGATTGCCCCCCACATCTCAAAACATGGAGGGGACGTGTCCCCCTGTCCCACCAAGGATTTCCGCCCATGCATTGAGGAGTGGACAGGATTTGCAGAGAAGATTAGGGAATGGATTCCAGAGCTGGTGTGTCTGAGTGAGTCCAGAATTGGCAGAGTGTGAGGAAATCTTGGAGGATCATTCCAGCGTAGTTATACTGTCGTAAGACCAGGGAGTAGTAAATGTTGTTAAATAAACCCTGGGGGAGGTCACGCAGAGTTTATCCGCCCGCTAGTCAGAAGCTGGGTTGAAATGGCCACACCTAATATCTTGCAATTATATTAGTCAGATGCAACTATAATTCTGATTAGCGCTGGGCAAGATTGTTTTAGAGCTGGAGGCAATCTCCCAGCAATGTTGTTTGCAACTGCAGTGGTGTGAACATTGAGATGGGAGCTACAGCGCAGAATCCCAGCTCCTAGCTGGAATAGAATTCCCAACCACCTGTAAACAAGAACAGAAGCCCTCTGCAAATCTCTAGGGGCCGACTGTGGTGGAGGCAGGAAGTGAGGGGTGAGAGACTACATGGATCGGTTAACCCAGTGGAATTCCCAGCTGCTCCCAGCTGTCTGGCCAAGAGAGGCTCGAGATCCAACTCAGGCTAAGTTTAAAGTCACAATAGCATGTGGCATGAATTATCTCTGCTCTAGAGCCCCTGAGTGGTGGGGTCTTCCTGTGGTTTGGCGAGGATGTCGTGAGTGGAAATCCCAAGGTAGATGTGGAATTCTCCAGCAACCATCGAAGGCTTTGGGTGGAATGGAAATGGAGTAGATCCAAGTCCTGTCCCAATATCGCCTGTTCATATTCTCCAAATACCTCCCACGACAAGATTTCCAGTCACCAGTCTGATCCCTGGAGATTATTGCAATATCATGGTGTAACAACATGGCCATGAATCCAATTGCAACTCACATGGTAATCTAGTGACAGTTTTGGTCAGTTGTAGTTGGTGCTGGGCGATGGTTGAAGTGAGATTCACACCAAGGATTCAGTTGCACCAGTGGCTGATTGACACTGAGAACAGCAATGGGGGACCGGTGATTAGTGTCTGCTGCCCCCGTGTGGTGAAACCTTGAACTGAGATGGTGTGGAGGTGGATGACGCAGGTACCAACAAAAGACAGGATTTTTCACCAACTAGACCAATGACTTTTGGCATGACATGGCCAAGCACGTTGGACTATAGCGGGAGGAATGTCTTGCGATGGGCGCTTCCAAGACTAGCGCCACGCGGAACCATAATACGTGGATTGAACGGGTTCTGAAGGCTGATGGAGGAATTAGCCGGTTCTACCACAGACAGGAGGCAGTTAGTTTCTCTTCAGCCGAGATTTCCTTCACCATTTGCTCCTGCAGGATTGACAGAGGGATTACACGCATCCCTTGCAGCTGGCGCTTTGAACGGGGAATATATTTGGAAGTGCATCACTGGGAAAATCAACTGACTTCAAACTCATTACAAATAAGTCAGTAATCTACTGCAGTCCACGGCCCTGTTAGAACCACAAGATTGCAACATTACCACACTGCTTCCACTTGAGGTTGCTCACAGTCTCCATTCAGATATACGTTACTGATATCTGCAGAGGCATCAGGCAGAGAAGGGGAAGAAACAAAGGCAAAGACCTTTTTTCCCCCTGCTCTCAGGCTACGGAAGGGGAGAGTTGCAGACATTGGCCCATCAGGACATGGGGCAATGTCAGAAGCAGGGACATCAGGAGCATTGCACAGTCCCTGGTGTGTGTGGTTTTAGTCTGAAACTGCTGCCCGCTTCCAGGTGATATGTCAACCCACACAGAAGTTGTGCCGTGGTGTTTCTCTCACTCTGCATCTTGTTTTCTTCTGCGGTGGGCGTTGGACAACACGTCTTCTACAACACGCAAAGATAATTAAAGTCTAAGTTCCTGTGGCAGGGCCAATCGAGATCCAGCAAAGAAAAGAATGGACACCTCCCCAGCTGGAGGTTCTCCCCCACCTTCAACCTCTTTCAACCCCTGCAATACAGTCATACAGGAAGAAACAGGCCATTCAGCCCATCATGTCCATGCTAACCCATGAGTACCCATCCTTATTAATCACATCTTCCACCATTATTGTCACATGTGTCGAGGTACAGTGAAGAGCTTTGTTTTGCACGCTATCCAAACAAATTAGATAATCCTACACATAAATACTATACAAACAAGCCAAACTCAAGTACAATAGGGAGAGCGAAAGGAAAGGCACAGAGGGCAGAATATGGCTCTCTGCAGTCGGCTCATTGCCTTCTATGCCTGGGCGAATCGCGAGCTTGTTAAACGGTGTTAGAGGCTGCCAGTGACTGCTTCCACCACACCCTCCAGCAGTAGATTCCACATTCTCTCCGCTCTCAGCGTAAGCTTGCCACTCTCAATATTCTGGCTTCGTTCACAGTCCTGTCTCCATCATCCCATCATTGCCAACCATGCCTTCAGCTTGCAAGGTCCTAACTGGTTGGTGTATCTTGGTTGCATTAAGGCCTGATCTGGCAACTCCATCTCACAGGAACACAAGAGAGTGCAGAGAGTGATGGACTCAGACTAGTCCATAGACCCCTACTGCATCAAAAGCATCTACATGAGGTACTGCCCCAAGAAGGTGTCATCTATCATCAAGAATTCTAACCATCCAGGCCATTCCCTCGTTGTGCTACCTTTGGGCAGGACATCTAGAAGTCTGAATTCCCACATCACCAGGCTCAGGAACGGCTAATATCTTACGACCATCAGGTGCTTGAAGCAACCTCCACAACCCTAATCCCACCTCAGTGTTGTCCCATATGCTTGAGACATTAAGCTACATGAAATAAAAACTGTGACTTGTCCATCAGCCACCTGCAGAGAGGAAATTCCTCCACCACACAACTGCAGTGATTCAGGAGAACTCATCACCACCCATTGTCAAGGGGTTGAGAGTGAAGGGCAATAATGCAGGGAATGAGGTAGCACAGACATCCTCGAGTACCATTCTCAACCCGGTACATCCTGCTAGCACCAACCTGTTACTCCTCTGACATATATGCAACTGCTTGGAACATCTAGTCAGGTCCTAGTAACACTTGCCACCCACTGCTGGAGAGCCAACTTTGGTATGAAGTGTTAAACCCAGGCTCCAAGGCAACTGGAGGGAGATGAGGCCACGGTCCAAGCTTAAAGAAGCGCAGAAGTGCACTCCAGCAGATCAGGTTGTAATGGTCAGACTCTGGGAGCTGGTTATGGCCAGGTTGGTGCTGTCCTTCCTAAACTGACTGCTCTTCCAAAAGCAACAGTGTTTGGCTGTCAGGAGCATTGGGAGGTCACGAGATCTACCGTAAAGCCTCGCGTCCTCTAATCGGTTGCTGAATTGCAACTTGCTTCATAACAGCCACAGGATCTGTGACTTGCAAAATGCAGGAAATGATTTCACAGGCAGAGTGCGTGCTTGTGGTGGGCTAGTGCAGAAACTGTCAAACCCGAGCCTGTAAAGAGAGTGCCTCCGGATAGCCCATGGGCAGAGCACAGAGCAAACATAGAATAACATTAGAAGCAGTGGGAGCCTCCCGGCGGATCACACTGAGCCTTTATTGATCCGCATCTCACTTCATTGATCTGCTCTGGTCCCATACAACAGAAAAGAGAGCTGAGACTGGGGCAGACTGGATGGAGGGGCAGAGTGGCCTCCTCATAAAACACAGAACAATACAGCACAGGGGCAGGCACGCCGACCTACAGTGTCCAAGACTGCCCACACCTATCCACACCTCTCATCATTTTATGTACTTCTCTCAGGTCTCCCCACAGCATCTGATGCTCCAGAGAAAAACATCCAAGTTGGTTCAACCTCTCCTTATACTTAATACTCTCTCATCCAGGAAACATTAAGAAACTTTTATATAGGTACATGGATAGGACAGGTATAGAGGGATATAGGCCAAACGCAGGCAGGTGGGACTAGTGTAGAAGGGACATGTTGGGCAAGTTGGGCAAGTTGGGCCAAAGGGCCTGTTTCCATACTGTATCACTCGATAACATCCTGGTGAACCTCCTGCACCATCGTGTGATGGAACAGTGCAGGCTACTTCAGTGGTATAGCAGGCCAGATGGGCTGAATGGCCTCCTCCTATTCCTGCTCTCCCTATTATGCCCATGTAACCGCCTAAGCATCACAGTTAAGTAAAAGGAACAAAGTCAGAGACAAAATTCACTTCTAACTGCGCCCTCGTGATCCAAGATGGCTTGCATCCACACCACATCTGAGTTCTGAAGCAGCTGTAAGGGACCGCAGGATTTGCCCCACAGTGGGCTGGAGGTGGTTGGGGGCAGGGGGGGGTTGCGAGCAGGGGTAAGTTGTGAGGCAGGTTGAGTGGCGCTCCTTCTGCCACTTACACTGGCATCTCGTTCTTCTGGCATGTGGGCATGAGGTTCTCAGTGCCATCCCGACTGCCCATTCTATACTTCCTTTGGTGTTTATGTTTTACATTTAAAACCATTTGGGGCATTGAACGATTGAAGAAAGGTCGTGGAATATCGGCTGCACTAGAAAGAGTTGTAGAAACACTTGCATCTCCATGGTACCTTTCATGAACCTATCTTGTCACTTTACAGTTGATGAAGCACATACTGTAATAGAGTCGTAGTGAGATATAGTACAGAAACTGACCCGTCAACCCACTCTGCCCGGACAGACCTTCACTGATTCACTATTTCATTCTTGCCACATTCCCATCAACAAAAAAGACACAGAATGCTGGAGTAACTCTGGGTCGGGCAGTGTCTCTAGAGAACATAGATAGGTAAAGAAGGTACACAAAAATGCTGGAGAAACTCAGCGGGTGCAGCAGCATCTGCTGCTGCACCCGCTGAGTTTCTCCAGCATTTTTGTGTACCTTCGATTTTAAAGCCTGCAATTCCTTCTTAAACACATAGATAGGTAACGTTTCCGGTCAGGACCCTTCTGGTCTCTGATTTCCTCCCACACGTTCTGTGGGGTGTGGGAGGAAATCAGAGAACTCAGGGTCATGGTACACAAGGGGAACGTGCAAATTCCACACAGACAGAGCAGAGGTCAGGATTGAACACGGGGCCTCTGGTGTGGGAGGCAGTGGCTCTCCAAAAGACATGGTTATATAATGACGGAAGCAGGGCAACAAATTTTAACACAGCAGTCTCCACAAGCAGGAACGTGGTAACAACCAAATCAGTTTGATAAATATGTGACACAGCAGCCTTCAGCCCACCGTGTCCATGCCAACCATCAATTACCCATCATCAGTCTGAAGAAAGGTCTCGACCCAAAACGTCACCCATCCCTTCTCTCCAGAGATGCTCCTTCCCACTGAGTTACTCCAGCATTTTGTGTCTACGTTCGATGTAAACCAGCATCTGCAGTAGTTCCCAACACACCCATCCACATGCATCCTATTCATATAACCATATAACCATGTAACAATTACAGCACGGAAACAGGCCATCTCGGCCCTTCTAGTCCGTGCCGAACACTTATTCTCCCCTAGTCCCATCTACCTGCACTCAGACCATAACCCTCCATTCCATTCCCGTCCATATACCTATCCAATTTATTTTTAAATGATAAAATCGAACCTGCCTCCACCACTTCCACTGGAAGCTCATTCCACACAGCTACCACTCTCTGAGTAAAGAAGTTCCCCCTCATGTTACCCCTAAACTTCTGTCCCTAACCAGCACGTGGTTCGTAGTCTTCCATGCTTTTGTGATTCAAGTAAGCTGGAGCCAGAGAGATATGTGTATTAGTCCCAGGGATAACTCCTCTGCTCTTTGAGGTAGTGCCAGGGACCATTTAGTTACACCCACATGTGGTGGCCTGGCAACCTCCAGTACCAAGAACATCGCTGCTGAAGTCCCTGGAGTTGGAAAATTGAACTCACAACCTTCTAAGTGAAGGACAAATGACATATCCACCACAGCTTATACATACACCCTCTGCTCCAGTCGGCTCCCTGTGTAAATCAGAGTCTGGACACCTGCATGAAATGTTGGTATTGTGTTCCACAATGTCATTCAGTCCCATTTTGCTGCAGAGATTAAACTCCCTCTCTTCCAAACTCAATTAACCCTGGAGTAATTCTCCTTCCCTCCTCCTCCCCCCAATACTTAGACTTGTCAAGATCCATCATGTTGTTGATGGTGCCGCTCTGAAACGCACAGTGAGCATTTGTGTGGCTCGTTGACAAGCAAGAGTCTCCAGGCATTTCATGGGAGCATTAGCAAACACATTTTGACATTGAGCCACATAAAGAGATTAGGACAAGCGACCAAAAGCTTGCTCATAGAATTAGGTTTTAACAAGTAACCAGAAAGGAAGGGAGAGACAGAGAGGAAGAGAGGAAGAGAGAGAAATAGAAAGGGAAAGAGAGAGAAAGAGGGAGAGGGAGAGGAAGACAGAGAAAGAGAGGAAAAAAGACATAGAATGAGACAGAACGAGATAACAGAGAGAGACAAACAGAGATGAAGATAGATAGTGCAGACACAGAGAGAGAGGCTGAGAAGACAGAGGCACACATCTGACTTAGGTAGAGGAAGGGGGACAGAGAGATGAGTGTTTATTGAAAGGATCAGGCAGCTGAGGCCAGGGCTGCCATTCTGGAGAGATATATAAATCAGGGATGCACAAGAGGCTGGAATTGGAGGAGCTTGGAGATCTCGGAGAGTCGCAAATTAACCCTGAAGGTCAAATAATCTAACAGCGTTTTGAGTGCCTCGACTGGAACAGGCCACTTGCGGGAGGAGATGTCTCCTGCTGTGGTACCACTCTCTGGCGAGGAAGCCAACAGCAAGTGAAGAGGCGAAATAAACTGACAAGCACGCCGAAGGGAAACAGATGTAATGGGACAGAGAGAGAGCTGACAAGTTGCAATGAAAAGTTGTGTGTCCTTCTGAATCAATTTACTATGAAGGTTAAGTTGTCCTTTCAGAATGCAAACATTACGCCACTCAGAAACTAATTCTGGATTGCAATTTGTCAGACAAGAATTACATTTCTCAGGATGGTTGAATTAGTTGTTTAATAATGCAAAGCTCAGCATCCAA
This sequence comes from Amblyraja radiata, assembly GCF_010909765.2. NCBI lineage: Eukaryota > Metazoa > Chordata > Chondrichthyes > Rajiformes > Rajidae > Amblyraja > Amblyraja radiata. The sequence continues at coordinate 12,009,562 of NC_045989.1, forward strand.
TTATGTCTGAAGAAATTGACAAAAGTAGTGAGCAATATGATACTTCATGTAAGAGCAGGACAGGTTAGGGGTTATTAAGGATTTGCTGTGGGAAGGTACTGGCAGTACGCAACGCATTCACTTCAAGGGCTCTTACAGAGTGGCTTCCAGACTGTACAATCTGTCTTGATATTGTCTAAATTTGTGACTGAATGATTGTGACAAGGCCAGCACAAAAAAAACTGCAACAAAAGTCAGGCGTGATGTTTTTCATTGCTGATGGATGCTGTGTTTCAAATCCAGGCTCCCACCTGATCTCCAAATTCCCTTTCTCTCCCAAGCTACATTGCATCAGACTCACGTCTTGATTAGTACGGGTGTCAGGGGTTATGGGGAGAAGACCGGAAGTGGCGGCGCTGTTAACAGCTGCGGCTCGCCTGCAGTCCGTCTGTCTTTACTTTTTGTTGTTGTTTTTTTTGTCTTGTTTTGGCTAAATTTTAGTTTATTAGGTTGTGTTATGGGGGGGGGGGGGGTGAAACATGTTTTTTTGTCTCTTCCTTCGGGGTAATGCAACTTTTTTTTGTCGTATCCGCCTTCTCTGCCTCCGTCTGCGCTGAGGCCTAATGGCGGAGCTGGCGGTCTCCAACCTGCGACCGACCTCGAGGCTCCGGAGGCAGAGCCAGCCGGGACTTACAACATGAGGCTGGCCGTCTTCGGGGCCGAGGCAGCGGTGGCCCAACTCGCTGATGCGGCGTTCCAGTTTTCGGCAGCGGCCCGGAGTTGAGACTGCGGGACTCGGAGCTGATGCAGCGGGACTCGGAGCTGATGCAGCGGGACTCGGAGCTGATGCAGCGGGACTCGGAGCTGATGCAGCGGGACTCGGAGCTGGGGCTGCAGGACTCGGGGCTGAGGCTGCGGGACTTGGAGCTGGGACTGCGGGACTCGGGGCTGGTGCTGCGGAACTCGTAGCTGAGGCTGTGGTGGGCCGACTCGGAGCGGAGACGGCATCCCGGCTTTCGGCGGCGGCGACATCACCACGGAGGTCCGCTGGACTGGAGGGCGGCATCTTCGGCCTGGATCGATCGCCTCAGCGCAGAGGGAGAACAAGGAGGGAAGAGATGGAGACTAAGACTTTTGCCTCCATCACAGTGAGGAGGTGCTTGGTGAACTCACTGTGGTGGGTGTTAATTTGTGTTTATTGTATGTTTTGTTATTTATTGTTACTGTGTATGACTGCAGGCAACGTAATTTCGTTCAGACCTTTCGGTCTAAATGACAATAAAGGAATCTAATTCAAAATTCAAGACAGGAGAGTGGGGTTGAGTGAGAATGATAGATCAGCCATGATTGAATGGTGGGGTAGACTTGATGGGCCGAATGCCCTAATTCTGCTGCCAGACCCGATGAGTTGCTCAAGCGCTTTGTGTCTATCTTCCTGCCCTGACCTTTACCTTACTCTGTGACTCTAGTACCGAGCAGACTGGCTGTTTCTGCCACACCGCAGTTCACAGTACTGGTTGGGCCCCACTGTCACCAGGCACATCGGCCACATGAGGAGATGTTAGGAGAAGTGAAAGAAGTACTCTTGCCCAGAGCAGGCGAATCTAGAAACAGAGGACATCGGTTTAACGTGAAGGGGCAAAGATTTAATAGGAACCTGAGAGGTAGCTTTTTCACACAAAGGGTGGTGGGTGTATGGAACAAGCTGCTAGAGGAGGTGGTTGAGTCAGGGGCTATCGCAACATTTAAGAAACATTGGATAGGACATGATTAGAGAGAAATGGGCCAAACGCAGGCAGGTGGGACTGGTGTAGATGGGACATGTTGCTGATGTGGGCAAGTTGGGTTGAAGGGCCTGTTTCCACACTGTAATGCCCCTGTCCCACTTAGGAAACCTGAACGGAAACCTCTGGAGACTTTGCGCCCCACCCAAGGTTTCCGTGCGGTTCCCGGAGGTTTTTGTCAGTCTCCCTACCTGCATCCACTACCTGCAACCTCCGGCAACCACCTGCAACCTCCGGGAACTGCACGGAAACCTTGGGTGGGGCGCAAAGTCTCCAGAGGTTTCCGTTCAGGTTTCCTAAGTGGGACAGGGACATAAGACTCCACGACTCAATGACTAAATATATCTTAGTTTTAGTTTAGTTTAGAGATGCAGCACGGAAACAGGCCCTTTGGCCCACCAAGCCCATGCCAACCAGCGATCCCCGCACACTAACACTCTCGTACACACAATAGGGACAATTTACAATTTTACCAAGACAGTCAACCTACAAACATGTATGTCTTTGGAGTGTGGGAGGAAACAGGAGATCCCAGGGAAAACCCACGTAGGTCGCGGGGAGAACGTACAAACTCCGTACAGACAGCACCCGTAGTCAGCACCGTGCTGCCCTAAAATATCTGTAGGAGCCTCTTAACAATAGGACAGAGAGATGGTGAGGACAAGGGGGAGAATTGCAGGCTTTCGAGCTAAGCTGTGGAATGGGTCTGAATGAGAGAAGTGCAGGTTGGAGGGTTGGAGGACTTCATACACGGGCAGACTTTTTAAAACAAGACTTTCCAATCAAAACTGTGCCAGGTCAGAACCTGGTCACAAAGATGAAGGTTTACTGGGTAACTACTGAAGTTGTTCAACAGCTCCGTGTTAAATCTTTATTAGACACATCTGCTGAACTTGGCTTTTTCCCCCTCACTTTATGCACAGTGCGAACATAACAAGCTAATAATTACCATGGAAAAGAAATGAAGTTTTAATAATGTTTTGCAGCCAGCTTTTATTGAAGATGGGAGGATGACAAGCCAGTAATATTTCATGGCAGACTTAGGTTAAGGTACTTATCCATTCAACGTTCTAAAATCCATTTCAGACTGCAATTTATCAATAAAAGATAGGAAGGTCTAGGCATATTTTTAATAATGCAGAGCTCACATTCAGCACTTGATAAGGGCATTATGCAATAGTAATAATTCATACAGGACCAGGTTTACATATTTGCCCTTGTGTAGTTGCAAAATGAATCTCAGAGTGCAATTTATCAGCAGCACTAAATATAATATTCATTATTGCTTATAGTTTGTAAAGAGTCAAGCTCACAGTTCAATTGTTCTCAAGAACATTATTAAATGTTTATTCTGTGATTGCTTTGATCCATTCCGTGGAAATTAATGGGTTTTCTCACTGTCTGAACAGAATGATGATTCTTCCTTTCAGCCTGCAGTTCAGATGCTGCTGTCGACAGCCCGCTCTTCTCTTCTCCGCTGTCTCTTGCTCGAAGAACACACTTACATAGAAACATAGAAAATAGGTGCAGGAGGAGGCTCTTCGGCCCTTCGAGCCAGCACCGCCATTCATTGTGATCATGGCTGATCGTCCCGTATCAATAACCCGTGCCTGCCTTCTCCCCATATCCCTTGACTCCACTAGCCCCTAGAGCTCTATCTAACTCTCTCTTAAATCCATCCAGTGACTTGGCCTCCACTGCCCTCTGTGGCAGGGAATTCCATAAATTCACAACTCTCTGAGTGAAAAAGTTTTTTCTCACCTCAGTCTTAAATGACCTCCCCTTTATTCTAAGACTGTGGCCCCTGGCTCTGGACTCGCCCAACATTGGGAACATTTTTCCTGGATCTAGCTTGTCCAGTCCTTTTATAATTTTATACGTTTCTATAAGATAACCCCTCATCCTTCTCAATATCTCAAAACTGGTGGTTATTTGTCCAGCACTTTCGCAACCATTGGTGGCCCACGTTCTTTGCATTCATCTTGGTCACCAATATAAGTCAGGAAAAATAGCAGGAGAGTTGCAGATAGTAATATCCCCCAATAACAGCAAAGCTGCCCATAAAATCTGCTAGGAAGAAGACCAGGGGCAGCACAGAGGCACAGCGGTAGAGTTGCTGCCTTGTAGTGCCAGGTTCAATCCTGACTACGGGTGCTCTCTGTACAAAGTTCCTTGGTTTTCCTTGTGACCGCGTGAGTTTTCTCCGGGTGCTCCGGTTTCCTCGCACACTCCAAAGATGTAGAGGCTTCTGTAAAATGTAAATTGTCCCGAGTGTGCAGGACAGTGCCAATGTACGGGATGATCGCTAGTCGGCATGGACTCGGTGGGCCGAAGGGCCTGTTTGCGTATCTCTAAAGTCTAAACTAGAGTCTAAAATCCAGAGTGGCTCTGGACATGTTAACAAAACACAACACTGGGCATTCTTTCATTCAATGTGCTGGGGTAACAGGGGGATTGTGAGTGAGTTGGGTGTTGAGGTGACTTGAACCTGTGAAGTTGAGGATCCACACCAGAGGGACAATGGGCCATAATGGACGCCAGGCCCCTGGTGATGCCAATGGCCTTCAGTAAAGTCAGGGGATAATAGCCAGTGTTCTCAGAGACTTACTCTGCACAGACAACGTGCTGACTCAGCATAAGAGTAAATTAGGGTCAGGAGAAACCACAAAGATCTAGTTGATTTGCCATTACCATTAAAAATAGCTCCTGATTCAGTGAATTGTCATATCACAGTTCCTCCATTCTCATGTGGTTGCAGCTGTGTCAAGCCCAGTTTCTGCAGCCAGCCCGGTCTCAGGGCGACAGTGTGGGAATTAAGCCTTTCAGCCCATGTGGGGTACCGCAAGGCTCAGTGCTGGGACCCCAGCTATTTACAATATATATTAATGATCTGGATGAGGGAATTGAAGGCAATATCTCCAAGTTTGCGGATGACACTAAGCTGGGGGGCAGTGTTAGCTGTGAGGAGGATGCTAGGAGACTGCAAGGTGACTTGGATAGGCTGGGTGAGTGGGCAAATGTTTGGCAGATGCAGTATAATGTGGATAAATGTGAGGTTATCCATTTTGGTGGCAAAAACAGGAAAGCAGACTATTATCTAAATGGTGGCCGACTAGGAAAAGGGGAGATGCAGCGAGACCTGGGTGTCATGGTACACCAGTCATTGAAAGTGGGCATGCAGGTGCAGCAGGCAGTGAAGAAAGCGAATGGTATGTTAGCTTTCATAGCAAAAGGATTTGAGTATAGGAGCAGGGAGGTTCTACTGCAGTTGTACAGGGTCTTGGTGAGACCACACCTGGAGTATTGTGTACAGTTTTGGTCTCCAAATCTGAGGAAGGACATTATTGCCATAGAGGGAGTGCAGAGAAGGTTCACCAGACTGATTCCTGGGATGTCAGGACTGTCTTATGAAGAAAGACTGGATAGACTTGGTTTATACTCTCTAGAATTTAGGAGATTGAGAGGGGATCTTATAGAAACTTACAAAATTCTTAAGGGGTTGGACAGGCTAGATGCAGGAAGATTGCTCCCGATGTTGGGGAAGTCCAGGACAAGGGGTCACAGCTTAAGGATAAGGGGGAAATCCTTTAAAACCGAGATGAGAAGAACTTTTTTCACACAGAGAGTGGTGAATCTCTGGAACTCCCTGCCACAGAGGGTAGTCGAGGCCAGTTCATTGGCTATATTTAAGAGGGAGTTAGATGTGGCCCTTGTGGCTAAGGGGATCAGAGGGTATGGAGAGAAGGCAGGTACGGGATACTGAGTTGGATGATCAGCCATGATCATATTGAATGGCGGTGCAGGCTCGAAGGGCCGAATGGCCTACTCCTGCACCTAATTTCTATGTTTCTATGTTTCTATGTGTAGCAATCAGAGTGAAGGAAAACTGGAGCTGGGATCTTAGAGTCATAGAGTGATACCGTGTAGAAACAGGCCCACACTGCCCAGCATGTCCCAGCTACACTAGTCCCACCTGCCTGCGTTTAGTCCGTATCCTTCCAAACTTGTCCTATCCATGTACCTGTCTAACTGTTTCTTAAACACTGGGATAGTCCCAGCCTCAACTACCTCCTCTGGCAGCATGTTCCATACATCCACCACCCTTTGTGTGAAAAACATTCATATTAAATCTTGTCCCCTTCACCTTGGACCTAGGTCCTCTGGTCCTCGATTCCCCTACTCTGGGCAAGAGATTCTGTGCATCTACCTGATTTATTCCTGTCATGCCTTTATACACATATATCTTGCACCAGAGATTACCTCAGTGGTTCGTCCCGAGCTATTTGCTGAGTTCTTAGTTTAGTTTAGAGATACAGCATGGAAACGGGCCCTTCGGCCCATCGAGTCCATGCTGACCCTCTACAGTCTGCCCTGATGAGTGTTCCCAGTGTTTTCTGTTTTTATTTCAGATTGTCATATCTGTGGCTTGTTGATTTTAATTACTGAAGAGGTAGATTACATTATAAAAACATTTAAAGCTCTTAAAGATTTTGAAATGTTTTAGTTAAACTTTTCTAGTTTTTTTTTTTTTTTTAAATAGTTTTTCTTTTCGATGATAGATTCTCGATTAATACAGGTGTTCGAGGTTATGGGGAAAAGGCAGAAGAATGAGGTTTAGGAGGGAGAGATAGATCAGCCATGATTGAATGGCGGAGTAGACTTAATATTATGCCTATAACTTATGACCTATCACCATGACGTTTTCAAGTAATAGTTAAATTTAGCTCTTAGGGCTAACGGAAGCAGGGGATATGGGGAGAAAGCAGGAATGAGGTACTGATTTTGTATGATCAGCCACGATCATATTTAATGGTGGTGCTGGATCGAAGGGCCGAATGGCCTACTTCTGCACCTATTTTCTATGTTTCCCTAAAGAGGCCGCTGAAGTCAGCTCTTGCATCTGGCCCAGGAAGATGCTGGTGGTGGTGACATCCCAAGGCAAGCATCAGACCCACTGGCTCATTATAGACAGATATAGAGAGAAACAGGCCCTTCAGCCCACTGAGTTCTGCTGACCATCAAACACCCATTTATCCCGATTCCACCCCAATTCATTTTATTCTCCCCATATTCCCATCAACCCTCCAAATTCTACGTAACCTACACACTAGAGGCGATTTAAATCGGTCAATTAACCCATCAGCTGACACATTTTTGGGACATTGAATTGAATAATACAGCATAGAAACAGGCTCTTCAACCCACCTGGTCCATGTTGAGCATCACTCACCCGTTCAAACTAGTTCTATGTTATCCCACTTTCTCATCTATTCCTTACACACTAGTGGTGATTTACATTGACCACTAACCCTGCAAATCCGCACATCTTTGGGATGCGGGAGGAAACTGGAACCTATGCGGTCACAGGGAGAACATGAAAACTCCACACTCGAAGCGAGGACCGAACTTGTATTTTTCGGGCCATCCCCATCAGGCTGCTTGTGGGATCTTGCTGTGCGCAAATTGCTTGCTGCTCTAACGCACATCAGTGGCGGAGTGCTTGGGGGTACATGGAGCTCATGGAAGATGCTATTGAAATGCCAGCTCTTTCTTTCAGCATGAACTGCTTCCTGTCGGTTTACAAATGCGCAATGTAGGTGATGAAATGAGAACACTTTCACAGTCTATTACGATGATAAGGGCATTTCAAAACAGCAATTTCACAGAAATTACTGTTTTGAAATGGTACAAAAGTCTCTTGGCTGGAAGCAGTGCTACATCAGTGGCAATCATACTTGTACATCAGCTTGCTTTGGAAGGCAAAGGTCAGCACTTGCCAGCAGTACCAGGGCCGTCGAGAGCCTGATGTGACAGGAATACACATCTTCACTTTGGATTCAGTCCAAAGGAACAATGCTGGAGGTTCAGCAGCGAGGCTTGTCTGCATCAGAGGAAAGGTTTTCCCCTCGCCGCTCAACTATGACAGTCTTTAGCTTTCAACTTCACAATCTTAAATAGGCGTCTGAAGCTTCACTTTGTGTGGCTGCTCTGACAGAACATCTCTCTGCATCACAGTATCTGTAGCTCAGAGGCAGCGAGGGAATGCAAGAGGAACAATCCGTCCCTCGACCTGACTCTCTCTCTCTGTGTGTTGTGGTCTTGCCTGTGGCTGTCCAAGAGCTGACTGAAGTCAAAGACATTTGAAGCTTAAAAAAATGAGGAAAAAAAATATTCATAGTTGTACATCTAAGGAAGTGGATGCTTGATCTCCGAGCTTTGACCTCTTGAGACGACTGTCTGCTCTAGTATCTTTGCTCATGAGCCTTGTTCTTGGTCCACCTTGATGTAGTTCCTTCATTCGCTGCCGCTCTGATCAGTTGAATATACGATACTATACAATAGAACTTTACTTATCCCAGGAGCGAGATTGGTACAGCCGGCTGCGTCCATCATAGTTAACCAATTCTGCATTATTATTCCATGGCCTATCACCAAGTCTCATGTCAATTATCACAACCTGGCCCAGGATTCACTAAAGCAGCTAATGTGAGCTTGTATCTTTCCATATTTGCAGAATACATTTTTTTTTTTTTTTTAATGTGGTTGATAGATTTACCCATAAAACTGGCCAGGGACAGGATCTTTGGAATTGCGACATCTACCTATCTCCATCCTTTTCCGCTTTCCGCAGAGACCGTTCCCTCCGCAACTCCCTGGTCAACTTGTCCCTTCCCACCCAAACCACCCCTTCAGCAGGTACTTCCCCCTGCAACCGCTGAAGATGCAACACCTGTCCCTATACCTCCTCGCTCGACTCCGTCCTAGGTCCCCGATAGTGTTTTCGGGTGAGGCAGAGGGTCTCTTACACCTCCTCCAACATCATCTACTGTATCCGCTTTTACAGATGTGGACTCCTGTATATCGGCGAGACCAAGCGCAGGCTCGCCGAACGTTACGCTGAACACCTCCGCTCAGTCCGCATAAACCTAGCTGATCGCCCAGTTGCTCAGCACTTGAACTCTCCCTCCCATTCCCACAATGACCTTTCTATCCTGGACCTCCTTCATTGTCAGTGTGAGGCCCAACACAAATTGGAGAAACAGCACCTCATATTTCGCTTGGGCAGCTGTATGAATATTGACTTCTCTAACTTCAAGTAACCCTTGCTTTGCCTCTCTCTCCATCCCTCCCACTTCCTCGTTCTCCGACCAAACCAACTGTGATTAAAATTGATCCCTGTATACTTTGTCACCTTCTCCATGCTAACAATAATCATGTTCCCCGAGCCTCATCCCTTCTGATGTCTCGTTTTCACACCTTACACTTCCTTATCTCTGTGTCTCCCTCCCCCCAATCTTTCTATCCAGAGATGCTGCATTTCCCTTTGAGCTACTCCAGAAATTTGTGTCGGACTTCGATGTAAATCAGCATCTGCAGTTCCTTCCTACACATGCTGCCTGACCACCTGAGCTGCTCCAGCACTTCATGCCCTTTTGTGCATTAACCACTATCTGCAGTTCCTTGTTTCTACTCAAGTAAATTGAGAGGGTGGTAGAAAGGGCAAAGTGGAAACAAGGAACTGCAAGTGCTGGTTTAGAAAAAAAAAGATACAAAGTGCTGGAGTGACCCAGCAATTCAGGGAGCATCTCCAGTAAACATGGATAGGTGGGTCGGAACCCTTCTTCAGACTGACTGTGGCGAGAGGAAGGGGTTGGAGGCGGTGGGGGGGGGAGAAGAAAGTTAGAAGAAAACAGTTGCATAAAGAACAAAGATTAATACTGAGAAATGGGAAGTGTGACATTTTGGTAGAGAGAAGCGGCAATGCAAACTAGGGGCACAATTCTAAAACGGGATACAAAAACAGAGAGAACTGCACATTTTGATGACATTTATGGGACTGGTTGAGAAAGTTGTTTAAAATACGTTTGCGATCCAGGGCTTCACAAATAGGGGCACAGAACACAAGCAAGAAAGTTGCAGTAGATAAAACATTGCAGCACTGGGCCCATTCTGAATGTCCCATCGTTGGAAGATATGAAGGCTTTAGAGGAGGGCCAGATGAGAGTCACCAAAGTGATTCCAGGATGTGAAGTAGTGGAACTGTGGATGGAGTGGAGAAGCTGGACTGTTCCCCATGGACCAGAAGAGGGAGTGATGGGATCAGGCGGAGGGATTGCCAGGGTACAAGGAAACTGTTCCCATTGGCAGAAGGTCAATACCAGAGATCGGAGAATGAACCAATTGTCAAAAGAACTAAAAGTGCCGTGTCGAAGGGCCTTTCCCAGTAAGCAGTGTAGGACCTCCGGAAGGCAGATTCACTTGCAATGTGTTCGATCCTGACTTTGGTTGCTGTCTGTGTGGAGTTTGCACGTTCTCCCTGTGACCATGTAGATTCTGGCCGAGTGCTCCGGTGTCCTCCCACATCCCAATCTGTAGGTTAATTTGCCCCTTTAAATTGCCCCTGGTGCGCAGTGATTGGATGAGAGATTAGATCTAGTGTGAACAGGTAGGCGATCGATGGTCAGCATGGGCTCGACGGGCCAAAAGGACTGTTTCCATGCTGTATCTCTAAACTAGAACTACATTTTCTAAAGGGAGTTGGACGTGTATGTAGGAGAGGGTTTGCTGAGGGAATGGCAGAGGGTGGGGGAGTGGGATTAGCTGGGTTGTGCTTCAGTCCGAGTGGAACAAATGGCCTGTTTCCATGCCAAACTAGTTTATCAATCAGTGAACTTTTGAATATCGGCCACACAATGCCGAGTGCTCTGAAGTAGATAAATTGTATAAAATTGGTGTTAAATCTTCAATCTCACCGAGCTGTATCATTGCCTTTCCAACAGCGCAGACAAAGCCCTATTATGTAATCGGACTGATAGCTGTCTAGATATCGATCTCTTTTATATTCGTGCATGCCTGACCTCAGCAATAACCCGTTATCCCTTGAAATACTTCTCTTCTTCACTGAATTACTGATGGCTTTTTCACTTTGCACATTGATTGGAAGTCGACCTCCTGTGACTCTGGGAGCTCATCAGCAGCTTGCCTGCCCGAGACAGGCCTGAATGAAGTGTGACAAATCTCTATTTAGGATCACTAGGCGAGCTGTCAAAGCGGAATACACAATTAGAATTCCTCCAGCATGCTCCATGCAGACAGACGCGAGGAAGATTAGCGACCCATCATTGTCTGAAACACTTCCAGATCACTGGCATCTGCAGAGGGCTTTTGCCATGTATTTTCCCCATTCCCCCCCCCCCCCCCCCCCCCCCCCGCCCGCATCTGTGACCCTTTTTAATATCTGTACCCTTTAATAACCACCTGCGTTGTCAGAGACTCAGTAACAACCTGCTCAAAGCACAAGGTCCCAGAACGGTGGCTGAGTATTGTTTTAATGCTTCCTTAATGAATATGATTGTTCAATTTACAGATGTTGGTCTGTATCATTGAACGGTTTTTACACTCGACTGATCTTTGAAAGGTTGCCCTGAATTACTGGCATGCAGAAATATTGCAGCCTTACAAGGGGAGCTGTCGGAAAGCAACCACATCTAATGGGTGGCTGCACCCTGATAACCATCGGGAGTGGTCGGTCCCGATCTAATGGTGCAGTGGCACAGCTCGCAAAGATGCTGCCTCCCCACTCCAGCGACCCGGGTTCAATCCTGACCTCCAGTGCTGTCTGCGTGACGTTTGCATGATCTCCATGACTGTGTTGGTTTTCCTCCCACTTGTCACAGACGTGCAGTTTGGGAAATTAATTGGCCGCTGTTAATTGCCCTCGGCCCTCTAGTGTAGACAAGGTACAAGACATGCACTTGCTTCTAATGTACAGCCACACTGGCAGCTGCTATTGAGGTGTTTGGGGCCAACTGTCTGAGATTTTAGGGATAAAACCTTCTTCTCTTTGTCCCCGTCTGATCTTTGTACGGCGTGACACCCGCGGCAGTACATTCGTGGGGAACATATTCGTTAGTGAGTGCTCACTGCAGTACTTGGATAACCCAAGGATAGCATTCGTTAACCCAATGGTGGGGATCATGACAGAAGCCACCTCATGACCATCCCCGGAAACGACAACACGATGCACTCTGTGACGGGTCGGGCGACCAATTCTGTCAACATGTTGGACGACGACAGAAGCCAACAGTGAGCTCCATGTCGTCTGAAACATGAGCGAACAAACCCAATGATATCCCAAGGAGTCAGTGTTCAGAGGGACTTGGATATCATTGCACATGAATCACTGGACTTCATCTCACACTAATAGCCCTGTCCCACGGTAATGGGGCTTTTTCACGGGGCGAGTTGACGCAAGATGTCGCCAGAGTGAAGTGGTAGTGGTCCAGCACGAGTCTCGCACGATATAACGGGGGGTAGATAAAGAGTTCCCACGGTACTCGGCATTTCTGTTATTTGTGCGAGTGACTTGTCCGTCTCCCGAGCTTTCGCGTTAAATCTTGAATGAACATCGTGAACTACACGTGACACAAATGATGTAACTTTTTTTTTCACACACTATAAATATCCTCCCTTGGTTGAATTGGCTCATTTGGAGACATGTTTTACTGTGTATGTGGGAGACACACAGATGGACTGAGCACAGTACCTCGGTCTTACTGTGTGTGGGAGAGGGGGAGAAAGAGACGTACACTCACAGAGGCAGAGTCTCTCAGCCTGTGTAAGAGGGAGGGAGAGAGAGAGAGAGGCACACACAAGGTGGATGTGAAATCTCACCTGCCTGCTTCAGTGACAGACACCCGCCGCAAGTAAATGAAGACACCCCCATCTGTCTCCCCCTCCTCTCCCTCGACTCCCCCACCTTTCCCTCCCAACTCCAATCCCGTCCCGACCCCCTGGGAAACTGAATAGAGCAACAATATAGATATAGAAACTGAAACAATATAGAAACTGAATAGAGCAACATGGCAAAAACATCTCTGACACGCTTTACCCCCTTTCTTTGAGATTTTCTGGGAGCCATCTCTGCAAGTGTTCCTGTTAAAAAGATTATCCAACAATGACAATTAGGTGGGATGTCCTCGAAGGACACATGTTCCCTTGTCGATATTGAGACCACCTTTTTTACTCACCTTCTGTCCCCTCTGTCCAGCTTCCGGGTTTACCGTTCGCAGGAGTTCCCACGCGCTATATCTCTAAAATCTGAAGTTAGGTAATGTCTAAAAGAACTGCAGACGCTGGTTAATGCTGGTTAATACGCACAGAAGGACACAAAATGTTGGTGTAACTCAGCAGGTAAGTCAGATCTGGGAAGAAAAACATAAAAAGCTGGAGTAAGTCAGCGGGTCAGGCAGCATCTCTGGAGAAAAAGAATAGGTGGCGATTCGAATCGGAACCCTTCTTCAGACAGCCTAATCGGAATTGAGTCTGAAGATGTGTCTCGTCCCGAAACATCAGCTATTTTTCTCCAGAGATGCTGCTTGACTCGCTGAGTTAATCCAGCTTTTTGTGTCTGTCTTCGGTTTAAACCAGCATGTGCAGTTCACTCCTTACACGGGTCTCTGTACAACATTGATTGGTAGCGTTCCGGACCCTGCTTCGGAAAGGCATCGATCGCTAGTCGGCGAGGACTCCGACCTGTATCTCTCAAAGAAGTACATGTGAAAAATTTCTCACGGACCATAAAAATGCGTAACCTTTCAGTAAAGTCCCTTTTAAAGTCCCTTTTAAAGATTATAGTTATTTTCTTGAATCTCATCAACATAATTCATGAATAAGTTGATGTCCATATGCGGATGCAAATCTTTATTTTTATTTATTTTTTAAATTCAATCCCACAGAAGACAATTTTTACTCACATTCTGTCCCCTCTGTCCAGCTTCCGGGTTCACCGTTCGCAGGAGTTCCCACGGTACCCGCAAGAGTTATTACGGATATCGCACTGGCCACTACGTCCATATAATGTTGCAATGCTCAACCACAAGTGTACAAGTCACTCTTGGAGAAATTCAAACTTTCTTGAATTTTCTCCCGAGTGACCAAGATACACGATTACCTGCCGTTAGCGCTACGGTGGTCCACGGTGGTCCACGAATGCCGTACTGTTATCGCACGAGGTTCCCACGACGTTAAACTCTGGTTCACTCTTGCGTCAAGTCGCCCCGTGAAAAGGCCGCTTTAGGGTTCATTCCAAGAGCTCTCCCAAGTTTAAAAAAAATCAAACTCGTGGTAAACATGGAGAATGAACGTAGCGGGTACGTCGGAGCTTGGGGACGTCTCTTAGCGCTAACGGCAGGTACTCGGGAAGACTCGCCAATGCCAGGTAAACACGGGAAGACTCGTGAAGTTTTTCAACATGATGAAAAATGTCCACGAGAGCCCCGAGTGCCGACAAGTGGCCATTACCGTAAATCTCCGAGTTCGAATCAGGGCAAACTCGGGAGAACTCTTGGAATGAACTCGTACAGTGGGACAGGGGTTTAAACGTTATTAACTTTATCATGTATTTGTACACGGTGGATGGTTTGATCATGTATAGTCTTTATGCTGGCTAGTTAGCACACGCAACTAAAGCTTTTCCTCGGTACATGTGATAATAAACTCAACTGAAAGTGAACATGGAATACAGCAGGGAAATTCAAAGTTGCCCTTTATTTCAAGAGGATTTAAGTTATGAGTAGTAGCGTCTTATTGCAGTTATGTACGGCTGGTTTGAGCACATCAGGAGCCATGGGTCTGATTTACCTACCTGATAGAAAGGGAACAATGAAGGTTTGCTGGATTGATTCCTGGTATCGGTAACTTCCCTTAGAGGAGAGATAAGCAGCAAAACACAAGGTGCTGAAAGAACTCAGCAGGTCAGGCGGCATCTGGAGAAGGAAGGAACTGCCGACGTTTCAGGTCAGCCCATTCTTCAGATAAGCAATAAGCAGCCTAGGCCCACACTCACTTGAGTTTAGAAGAATGAGAGGGGATCTTGCTGAAGAAACTCAGTGGGTCAGGCAGCTTCTCTGGAGAAAAGGAATAGGGAACATTCTGGGTCCGAACCCTTCCGAAACATTATCTATTTCTTTTCTGCAGAGATGCTGCCGGAGTTATGCCAGCATTTTGTGTCTATCTTTGATGTAAACCAGCATCTGTAATTTCTTCCTACCCATTCAATTTATTTTTATAGGCTCTAATAGAATAGACACAGCAACGGTGTGTCTCCTGGCTGGGCTGTCTATAACAGAGAACAGTTTCAGAATAAAGGCTCAGCTATTCAGCATCGGGAACAGAAGAATGCATTCATCCCAAGGATACAAACCTTTGCAATCTACCCAAGAGAGTTGTGGAGGTTCAATCATTGATAATATTCAAGGTGGAATTTGATGCTTGGATATTGAAGGATACAGAGTCTCTTACCCAGAGTAGCTGAATAGATGACCAGAGGACATGGGTTTATGGCGAATGGGGAAAGATTTTAATAGGAATCTGAGGGGCAACGTTTTCACACAAAGGGTGGTAGGTTTATGGAAGAGGAGATAGTTGAGGCAGTGACTATCTCAATGTTTAGACAGGTATATGGATAGGACAGGTTTGGAGGAATATGGGGCAAACGTGGGCAGGAGGGACTACTGTAGCTGGGACATGTTGGCCGATGTGGGCAAGTTGGGTCCTAGGGCATGAATCCACACTGTAGGATTCTTTATATGGGGTTAATGCTGGAAAGTGGTGCTGATATCAAGGAGCAGCTATGATTTTATTGAATGGTGGAACAAACATGGGTTGAATGAGCTGCTCCTGATCCAATTCCTTATGTTGTCCTCTTATGGTGGTTGAAAGAACTTCACGCAAGAGGTTTAACCCAGAGAAAAATCTCTGGAGCTGCCCAAGGGCCAAACTCTACAACCAAATTATATCTATCACCAATCTGGGTCAGGTGGTCAGATACTCTTTCTCAACCAGGATTCCCAGAGCCAGCAATGGCTACTCTACCTCTTAATCCTGTCCCACAACCCACTAATCTAATCTCAACTCCATCTATCTTCTTGGCCAAACCAAACTTCAACGAGCTCAGTTTCAAAACCTTCAGCCTCCACAGCTTTTTTTAAATGGGTGAAAGAATTCAATATCCTTTGTGCAAAGATAAATCCCTTGTCAAAGTATTCACTATTATCATGGTATCCAAACATTTCTTATTGTTACCGTTAGACAAGACACTGGGTGAATTATTGCATTCAGATTTCACACCATTTTCTGCTGATCATTGTCACATCCTCAATACTATTTAATTACCTGGGGAATTATCTTTCCTGGTGAAAGCAATAGCTATTAAAATGAAGGATTTGTCCCTACACCGAGCGGTAAATGCACTGCACACATTTAACACTAAAAATCACTGCTTGCCAATGCTACTCTTTAAAACGATGCTATTTGACAGGATTGTTCCAGATGAATGAGCCAGTATGATATTTCATCATTGCTTAATCCACTCATTTGGCTGGAGCATGTTAGGAGTTCACTGTCAAGCCTGAATGTATTTATACAACATATTTATGGTTGCTAAGAGTCCTATTGCACCCGTCTTTAGAGTAGACCGTCAATAGCATATACTCAATCGCAAACAGTTTTACATTTTGTGTTGCGACATCACTGAGGGAGCAGCTTCACCTTGTGTACGAAATCATGAGAGGAATAGATCGGGCAGACACGCAGAGTCTCTTGCCCGGAGTAGGGGAATCGAGAACCAGAGGGCATAGGTTTAAGGAGAGGGGGGTGGGGGGGGAAGATTTATTAGGAACCTAATAACTTTTTTACCCACAAAGGGTGGTGGGTGTATGGAATGAGCTGCCGTTGGAAGTAGTTGCGTCAGGGACTATTGCAACGTTTAAGAAACATTTGGACAGGTACTTGGGTAGGACAGGTTCAGAGGGATATGGGCCAAACGCAGGCAGGTGTGACTAGTGTAGATGGGACATGTTGGCCGGTGTGGGCAAGTTGGGCCGAAGGGCCTGTTTCCACAATGTAAAACTCTGACTGTATGTGAAGGACTGCAGGGGTTCATGAAGCAAAAGAAAGCTGGAAGAGAGGAGGGGCAGGTGGGTACGTGCGAGGGGGGAATGAGGGTTTTGATAGGCAGGTGGTTAGACAGAGGCCAGATATGAAAAGACAAAAGGTGTGAGATATGGAAAGACAAGTTGTGAAATGTGAACCAGAGGGGAAGAAATAGCCCGTTTTACTGCTAACAGAAAGAAAGAGCGGGTTACCCAGAGATGGAGAACTTGATATAGTCAGGAAGACTGCAACATGCCCAGATAGAAGATGAGGTTCATAAGTTATAGGAGCACAATTAGGCCATTCTGCCCATCAAGTCTACTTCGCCATTTAATCATGGCTGATCTATCCTTCCCTCTCAAATCCATTCACCCGCCTTCTCCCCATGACCCCTGACACCCGCACTAATCAAGGTGTTGCTCCTCAGGCTCGCCCTGGGTCTCGTAACAATGCAGGAGGCCATGGATAGAAAGGTCAGCGTGGGGTAGAGAATTTTGTATTTGCCAAAATTAAAAAGGGGTTGATATTACTGAGGGCAGCCAATGGCCAAATAGCACCGACGTTCCCGCATTACAAGATAGTTGGGAATTTTCTTGCACATCTGCTCCAGGTGTTTCTCCAAGCAAACCTCAAATCCAAGCTGTTTTTCCACCGAGTTGTAAGAGCAGATAAAGGACAAGCAGATGAGAACGGGTTGGGAACGGGTTGGGAACGGGTTGGGAAGACCTGCCAAACTTGACAGAGTCAAAGAGCTGAATTAGCATCAATAAGGATGCTGTCGTTACGCCTCAGGGTCCTTCCTCAATCCTGCCATCTCCCTTGTATTTAATCACTTGGAGTTTGGATGATGATGTTCATCCACTCCTGTCAGCACAGTTGCCCGAGGAATCAACAGCGAGCACAGCAGACATCGACATATATTCACAACGTTGCATTTAAAGCGTTAAGGTAGTGAAGTAGCTGAAGGCAGTTTACACATAACCAGAAATGGATTCAAAGCACATCAGCTGGATAGATGGCAAAATAAGTGGGTCAGAGAGACAGGATCTACAAAGGAACATAGGATGGTACAGCACACAAACAGAGCCTTTGGCGAACTATGCCGAACCAAACTACCGCTCATCTACCCGTATGTGGTCCGCTCACTTCATCCCCTGCATATCCATGTGTTTATCCAAAAGCCTCTTAAATACAATTGTATCCGTCTCCACCACCAGCCCCGGCAGCACGTTTCAGGAACGCACTCTCCTTTAAACTTTCCCCTTTCACCTTCAACCTATGCCCTCTGATCTTTGACATCTCCACCCCAGGAAAATGTATCTGATTGTCCACCTGGTCTATAACACTCATTCTTTAGTCAACTTCTATCAGGTCTCCCCTCAGCCTCTGATGCTCCAGAACAATCCATGTTCGTCCAAACTCTCATTATAGCAAATACCCTCCAGTCGAGGCCACAGTTTATCTTCTGCACCCTCTCCAAACCTCCTCATCCTTCCTGTAATAGAGCGACCAGAATTGCACACAATACTCAAACTGCGGCCTACCTAAACTGTCATAAAACTGCAACATGACTTACTGACTCTTGTAGTTTCGTTATGTTTAGAAATACAATGTGGCAACAAGCCCATTAGCCCACCATGTCCATGCCAAACAGCGATCACCCGCACACTATCTCTATCCTACACACCAGGGACAATTTTATAGAAGTCAATTAACCTACAAATCTGCTCATCTTTGGAATGCGAGGGGAAACTAGAGCACCCGGAGAAAACCCACGCAGTCATCGGGAGAATGTACTAACCATGTACAGAAAGCAGCCATAGTCAGGATCGAACCCGGGTGTCTGACGCTGTAAGACAGCAACTTAACCACTGTGCCGCCGTTACTTAATGAGATAAAGAGGAGAAAGGAGAGTATTCCAGAGATTTGAACCATGGTGGCTGTAGGCACAGCCATCAAACGCATAATAGAAAAACACAAATAATTCACCCAAGTTAACCTAAATCTCATATATAATGTCATTTAATTTGGAGAAGTCAGTAAACCAACAAACAACTGGCTGGGATGATAGGGTTCAAAGGGAGGTTCCAATGTAACAGTGGGGGGAGATGAGGAGATCTGCCTGGTGCCAGGACATCTACTGACACTTGTTTCATCATGGAAGCCCCAGATTCCAGCGCTGCAGGCCAGTTCCCAAGCTGATGGCAGCAGCATCTGCCAGCACCACGCCCTGGCTGTGTCGACTGGCCAACGGGCCAGCACCAACCTTCGCAGATTTCCCAACCCCCTGGAACAACAGACCCACGCTGGGGTGAACCCAGCACAAGTACAGGGGCGCTAGAGACTGCGGATGTCAGAATCTTGAGCAAAACACCAAAGTGCTGGAGAAACTCAGTGAGTCAGGCAGCATCTGTGAAGCTCAGATGAGAACCCTTCTTCAGACTGCTTGGAGTAAGGGTGGAGAAAAAAGTTGGACAAGTGAGGTGGGGGCAGGATAAAGACTAGCAAGTGATAGGTGGATACATGTAAGATGGGGAGTTGATTAGTAGATGGGTGAAGTAAGTGATAAAAGCTAAAGGTGAAAAGGGGACAAAAGGGTATCAGAGAAGGAAAGAGGAGTGAAATGTAACACCAAAGTGAGTGGGTGGAAGAGAGGGGACAATAGGGACATTTTGGACAGGGGTGGGAGTGAGGATATAAAGGAGGGGATTTGAATAGACGCTACACTTTATAACTGCAAGACTGGCACTATATTCTACACTCTGGTATTTTTGCTCTCTGAACCATTTGTTGTACTGGTGCGTGTCGTGATTGTACTCATGTGTGGCACAATTTGACTGGAGAGCACACAAACAATGTTTCTCCATTGTATCTCGGTACACGTGACAATAATAAACAAACACCAATAGGCTGAACATGTGGAACATGACCTAATAATGGCACTAAATGCAAAATAAATATTTTATTTAGCCTTATATATTCATATTTACCATAGATAAGGAAATCTATAAAAAGGATTTGTACAGCAGTATAGTTAATGTTTAGACAAATGACTGTCCCAGCCACTAACGTGTAATAAAGATTTCTGAAGACAATGCCAAACTCCACATGGATTACTCACCTCCTTCTTTAAAATTAAATTAAATTAAAATTTCTTTATTTATATAGCACATTTTTAGTCAACTTGCATTGACCCCAAAGTGCTTCACATAATTACATCCACACACACAGGCAAAGGTGGGTGAAGTGTCTTGCCCAAGGACACACACAGGCAAAGGTGGGTGAAGTGTCTTGCCCAAGGACACAACGACAGTATGCACTCCAAGCGGGATTCGAACCAGCTACCTTCCGGTTGCCAGCCGAACACTTAGCCCATTGTGCCATCTGTCGTCCCATACAATTACAGCGTGGAAACAGACCTGCTAGCCCACCGAGTCCGCGCCGACCAGCGATCACCCCGTACACTCGCACTATCCTACACACTAGGGGCAATTTACAATTTTTACCAAAGCTAATTAACCTACAAGCCTGCACTTCTTTGAATGTGGGAGGAAACTGAAGCACATGGATAAAACCCACATGGCCACAGGAGAATGTACAAACTCTGTACAGACAGCACCCTTAGTCAAGATCGAACTGGCACTGTAATGCCCCTGTCCCACTTAGGAAACCTGAACGGTAACCTCTGGAGACTTTGTGCCCCACCCAAGGTTTCCGTGCGGTTCCCGGAGGTTTTTGTCAGTCTCCCTACCTGCTTCCACTTCCTGCAACCTCCGGCAACCACCTGCAACCTCCGGGAACCGCACGGAAACCTTGGGTGGGGCGCAAAGTCTCCAGAGGTTTCCGTTCAGGTTTCCTAAGTGGGACAGGGGCATAAGACAGCAACTTTACCCGCTGTGCCACTTCATTGTGTTAGGGAGCCAGGCTCTCTAGAGGAAGTAGTGCACAGTGCACACAAAGCAGTCTAGAGGCCCACAGGTGCACCAGCTTTACATGGTTACCTGTGTACTCCAGTGCTGGAAATATCTGCCAAAGTCTGTTGTAGATTTACTAATAGTGATTATTGCACTGAATTAATGTTGGTGCATCATGTGGCAAACATAATGGTGGAAGTACTGCACTGAGCTGGTTTTTAAAAAAAAAAAAAAAATCTTGAAAGGGTTTCAAAGTTAGGACATGTTTTAACACAAGGGAAAACCCACTATTCATCAATTCATTTTCATCCCCACACTCCTACTAGTCCTTGTGACCTATTGGAGTTTGATTGCCAATTCAGAGACAATTAGTGGAGGATTTTGAGCAGATGGAGCAAATTAGGAATTAGGTTGAGACCAGCCAAGCTTGTTTAATGAGCCAACAGAGAAAAATCTATTTTTATCCCATCAATCTGGGCGAGAATTGGCCCACGGTCCCAGTGTTATTAAAGATGTATAAAGAATGATCAAGGAAGGTTGTGAGGGAGCAGAAAGGTCTGATGGCTAACATCAATGGAGATTGAAACAGTTGCTGTAAATGTACAGTACAAGGACAGCGGAATGGGGGAGCAGAGAGATTTGCATTTTCATGGCTTTACCTCTTTAAATCATTGAATTGTGTTGTAAGTAGGAAGCACAGCAGCCATTTTGTCCACAGCAAGCTCTCACAAATTGCAATGTGATAATCAAGTTATTAGTAATATTGAGGGACATGCAATAGGCAGAACATTGTCCCTGTTCTTCAGAGCACTGCTGTGGGACCTGTGGGATCTGCAGGAATGGTCAGGGCATGGTTTAATGGCACTTCGAAAATTGAAGCAGTGCTTTAATACCCAGCACGGTTTGCAACCAGAGTTTTATGATCGCGTCTCGGCAGTCAGAGAGCCACTCACCACCAGAAACACGGGTGGCACGGTGGCGCAGCGCCAGAGACCTGGGTTCAATTCTGACTACAGGTGATGTCTGTACGGAGTTAGTACATTCTCCCCGTGACCGAGTGGGTTTTTCCTGGGTGCCCCGGTTTCCTCCCACACTCCAAAGACACGCAGGTTTAAAGGCTAATTGGCTTTGGTAATAATATGTAATATATGCTAGTGCAAGGGGGTTTGCTGGTCGGCATGGTCAATGAAACAGAACTAAACTAAAGCAGATGTGTAGGAAGGAACTGCAGGTGCTTGTTTACACCGAAGATAGACATAAAATGCTGGAGTAACTCAGCCGGACAGGCAGCATATTGGTGGAAATGTGTCAGACTCAATAACAATCAGCACGGGAGCACCTCAAGGCTGCGTGCTCAACCCCCTGCTGTACTCGCTCTATACTCATGACTGGGTAGCCGGTCAAAGTGCGAACTCCATCATCAAGTTCGCTGACGACACCACTGTCGTGGGACGTATCACTGATGGGGATGAGTCCGAGTATAGAAGAGAGATTGAGCAACTGTCCATATGGTGCCAGCACAATAACCTGGCCCTCAACACCAGCAAAACCAAGGAACTGATTGTGGACTTTGGAAGGAGTAGGATGGGGACCCACAGTCCCGTTTATATCAACGGGTCAATGGTTGAAAGGGTCAAGAGCTTCAAATTCCTGGGCGTGCACATCTCTGAAGATCTTTCCTGGTTCGAGAACACTGATGCAATTATCAAGAAAGCACATCAGCGCCTCTACTTCCTGAGAAGATTACGGAGAGTCGGTTTGTCAAGGAGGACTCTCTCTAACCTCTAGAGGTGCACAGTAGAGAGCATGCTGACCGGTTGCATCGTGGCTTGGTTCGGCAACTTGAGTGCCCTGGAGTGGAAGAGACTACAAAAAGTAGTAAACACTGCCCAGTCCATCATCGGCTCTGACCTCCCTTCCATCGAGGGGATTTATCGAAGTCGCTGCCTCAAAAAGGCTGGCAGTATCATCAAAGACCCACACCATCCTGGCCACACACTCATCTCCCTGCTACCTTCAGGTAGAAGGTGCAGGAGCTTGAAGACTGCAACAACCAGGTTCAGGAATATCTACTTCCCCACAGCCATCAGTCTATTAAACCTGGCTCGGACAAACTCTGACCATTAATAACCCATTATCTGTCATTTTGCACTTTATCAGTTTATTTATTCATGTGTTATGTAGTCAATGCCTACTATGTTCTGTGTGCTGAAGCAAAGCAAGAATTTAATTGTCCTATACAGGGACACATGACAATAAACTTGAACTTGAACTTGAAAAGAAATGGGTGACATTTCGGGTCAAGACCGTTCTTCAGACTGAGAGTCTCAGAGTTTCATTCTGAAGAAGGGTCTCGACCTGCAACATCACCCATTTCTTCTAAACTAAACGAGAAATAGGCCCCTTGTGTCCACACTGACCATCAAGCGCCCATTAATGCTAATCCCATTTATTTTCCATGCACCTTGTCTGCTCAGATGCTGCCACTCATCAGCACATTAGAGGCAATTTACAGAAGCCTAGTTAACCCACCAACCCACACATCTTTGGGATACACCATCAACGTCCTGAGGCAGGACCAAATATGGCTGATAATGAAATGTGACAACCTGTTCAAGTAACAAGTGGAGAATTAGCCAAAGACACAGATACGCTTCTAATGGTGGAACTACACTGAGACTCTGGAATATTGGACCAAAGTATTGATCATTTGTAACTGGTGCATGAGGGATAGGGGCAAGTGAACTTTGATTAGTGAAGGGAGATTGTGTTTTTATTAAAATCAATGTCTACAGGACCTCACAGAGTACATTGAGAATACAGTAAATATCTTGCATCTGCAAGACGGATAGAATTAGATGACACAGGCGGGCTGAATGGCTTCTCCTATTCCACAATCCCAAAGTACTTCACCAGCAGTAGAGCATTTGGTGACATCATGCAGTCATGAAACCGGCAACAAAAACACAAGTCTATCTTCCATCCTATAAATCTGTGACTACTTAGCTTTTTAAACGTAACTCCAGACCGGAAGAGGAAATGCATTAGCTCACCAGAGTCGGAGCTGGGACAATAAAATGCACCGCAGATAACAGTCCATCACTAAGTGTCTCTGTTGGGGTTGAGGCACGATAGATGCTTTTCAATAAATAGTTAAATGAAGCAGCTAAAGTCTAAGTGTAGCAGCCAGGCAGAGCTAGCTAAGCCATTTAAAGCCAGACCCTGGGGCCTCCTCTTACCTATTACACATTGAGTTATGTATTCATGATTGCAATATCACTGTTCATTTCAGTTCCTGGCTCCATTTTTTTTAGGATAATTATTCTTCAAAGACAGGAAATATGATGATTCCAGTCCAATTCACAACTCATGGCCCCAGGCAAAAAATTAAATGCCTAAATTGAAAAAGCAGTTTTCCATTATAGTCGAATGAAGGACAGAACAAATCTATTTCTCATTGCTTGACCTTAGTGGAAGGGTGATGCATCTCAGCAGATATATATATATATATATATACACACACACACGTATGAAGCACATTCTTAATGCAAGTAATAAGGATCCTTATTTTTTTTTTAAACAAGTCATGATTTTTAAAGCAAGGCTTTGGTGCCTGTGACGTCTGAGCTCCTGTGAGTGTCCTAGCCGTTGATTGCAATACTCACCAAGAGTAATATTCTTTAACCTCAGGGCCTAAACTTGAAAGTAGGACAAGAAAATGAGATGGAAGTTTCATTCATCAGATTGTTATTAAAGATCCTAAGTGATAATGTTCAGGGCCATTTCAATCCAGGGTCTAGTAAGAACAGAAATCTCCAGTCAAATTGGCTATCAAACGACATTAATTTCACAATCTTGCTTAAAGAATCAGCGCGGCTACAAGACAAGAGGCACTAAGAGTCTCCTGATATTTGAAAGGGAGAAGAGACACTCGTTTTTATATCACTGCTCACATGACTTCAGGCCATCCCACAGCATAGCTCTTTTTAAAAAAAGGATGTGCTCTGATTCCTCTCATGCAAGAACCAGACAGACCAAAACGTGCATTAAGATTGCTTGCAGACGGGCACTGGAGGTAATGAGAATCAGACAATGTTGGAAACACTCAGAAGGTCAGGCAGCAGCTGTGGAGAGAGGAAGAGAGGTAAAGGGACAGCTGTTTGCTCATCCAGAATTGTTTCCTGTGGCACGCAACAAATGCTTTTCACTGTACCTCAGCACACGTGACAATAAACTAAACTAAACTAAAGCTCCTTTACCTGACACCCATGTTACCCATTCCTTCTCTCCAGAGACGCTGCCTGTCCCGTTGAGTTACTCCAGCATTTTGTGTCTATCTTCGGTGTAAACCAGCATCTGCAGTTCCTTCCTACACATTTGCCTGGCTGGGTACTGGGGGGTGGGGGGTGGGGGGAGGCGGGGGGTTGGGGGGTGGGGGCGGGGGGGAGAGGGGTGGGCAATCACATTGGCCCAGAGCATCCCAAAGCCCCACATTGACATAGCCACCACAGGATCGGAGGACCACAGAATTAACACCAGCCTCATCTCCATACTGAATCCAAAATACTGCCTCGTAAAACATACATTATTCAATAAAGCATAGTTTATCATAATTAATAAATTTAATGAACATAAATTATAAATGTACGTTTCATTCTTACAGCGCAAATATTCCTGCCTCTCTCTTTGAGCTGGAGGATGTTAGTTCTGGGAAACTATCTGCCTTTCTCCCATCTATACCCAGCTTAGTAGCATAATGTTAAGACAACAACCTCTCCTTCAATGTCACCAAGGATCTGGTCATTGACTCCAGGGACCAAGGAGGAGTACTTGACCCAGTCAGCATCAATGGCGCTGAAATGGCAAAAGCCATGAGTTTCAAGTTACCAGGTGTAAATATCACCAACAATAAGGTCCTGGTGCAACCACATTGAACATTGGACCTTTCTTCAGACTCTGACCCGAAACATCACCTATTCCTTTTCTCCAGAGACGTTGTCTGACCCGCTGAGTTACTCCAGCATTTTGTGTCTATTTTCGGGATGAACCAGCATCTGCAGTTCCTTCCTACAAATAAGTAATTGGGGTGGGATCACACTTCTAGTGTGTCTCCAATGACTCTTACCATTTTCTACAGATACGCCAAAGAAAACATCCTATAGGATGCATCGCAATTTGGTTCGGCAACTGCTCTGCCCAAGATCGCAAGAAATTACAGAGTTGTGAATGCAGCCAAGTCCATCATGCAAACCCCCTCCACCTCCCCCTCCCCCCACCTTACCCCTCTACCAACCCCCCCCCCCCTCCCCACTCCGCTCCCACTCTGCATCAACTCCATCTACAGTTCATTCTGCCTCTGGAAAGCAGCCATTGTAATCCAGAACCACTCACACCCCACGCTTGTTTCAGTAGGTGATGTGCAGTTTTGTTAATAGAGAGCACTATCGAGCAGAGGGGTCAGCAGAGGTCCATTGAGGTTACAAGCAGACCTCAGACAATAGCCCAGGACTGAAGGAGACTGGGTGAGTCCTGCATTGGGAGTTGATAAAAAACAGCTTCCATCTCTGCTGTGTTCAGAGGCATGTGAGGCTCGCTGTCTCTTGTGTGGTTTGCTGCCCTTCGCCTTATTTATGTTACTTTGCCATGCCTTTCTGATTTAGTAAAGCTTTTTTTAATGGACTTGTTAATGCTGCCGAGGAGGCTTAGTGTTTGATGGCTGCATACTTGAGAAGGAGTGAAAGGGTCCCAGGTGGGAGATCTCCACTGGTAAAACACTGCCACTTTTATCCATTAATGGAATGCCACTGAGCGAGAGTAAAACAGCCAGGCAACGTTCCTAATGTCCTCCACCTGGAACATTAGCAACACAGGATAGGCAATAAAGCAGCAACAGCTTGTGTTGTGGAACTTTATTTCCAGGGTGGATTTCACACGCAATCAGGATGTGATGCGATGCTCTACAGTGTTGCTGTGGTTCACCTGACCCTCATGTGACTGATTTATCCCCCCCCCCCCCGACAATCTAAACCCTGAAGCCCCAGCTGACATTCCAGTTTAGCACTGTCCGAGTGCGGCCTCTCGGGTGAGACCTAAAACTACGCTGTTCTCCTGTCCCCCTTTAGAGGGCTTAAGGAAAAGCCGGGGTACTCTTTTGAAAAGCTGCAGGTGAATTCTGATCTAATTAATTAATTAAGTAATCTCACTTGCTTCGATCAGAATTCTCCCGTTGCTGTTACTTATCACATGTGACAATAAAGCATCATAAATTAACGGATTAATTCATTAATTTATGATACTTTATTATCACATGAGCCAAGTCACAGCAATATTCTTTGTTTTGCATTCCCAAGGTATGCAAAGAGTCGCCACATAAAGGACGCTGACAAGGTTACAAGGTATTCGATTTTACCCGAGCCGTTTTTAACACATTGCATTTGTGGTCCCCCACACTGGGTCCTCCTTTGTTCCACAGAATTCTCCGCAGCGTTCCAGGGCTAATGTTTATACCTTGACCAACATTCTAAATAACGTTTTTAAGAAGGAACTGCAGATGCTGGAAAATCGAAGGTACACAAAAATGCTGGAGAAACTCAGCGGGTGCAGCAGCATCTATGGAGCGAAGGAAATAGGCAACGTTTCGTCCCGAAACTTTGCCTATTTCCTTCGCTCCATAGATGCTGCTGCACCCGCTGAGTTTCTCCAGCATTTTTGTGTACCTTCTAAATAACGTTATCTGGTCACTACCATTGCTATGTGTGGGAGCTTGCTGTGCATGGACCTTCAGTATATCTCACAGACTGCATTGGTGACTACACTTCCAAGACACTTCAACAGCTGTGATCAACTTCTGGACATAGGTAACAATGCAGAAATGTAAGTGCTTGTTGTTTCGAAAGGTACTGAGGAGAAGGAGAGGTCTCTGACCGCAACTGAGGGAGGCTGGGCTGGGAGACCAGTTCTGCTCAGGAGAAAAATGAAAACTGGGCCAAACGACGACTCATCGAAACCTTTCCCAACTGCAGTCATCTGGACATGTTCCGACCATGGTCAATCCAAACCTGTCCCAGTTATTGCTAACCTGAACTATCCCAACTGAGACAAGACTAACTAACATAACATTCTAGACTTGACGACTACTACCAAAGGCAGCACAGTGGTGCAGCGGTGGGGTTACTGCCTTACAGCGCCAGAGACCCAGGTTCAATTCTGACTGCGGGTGATGTCTGTACAGAGTTTATACATTCCTCCTGTGATCGCGTGGGTTTTCTCCAGGTGCTCCGGTTTCCTCCCACAATCCACAGACATACAGGATTGTAGGTTAATTGGCCTCTGTAAATTGTCCCTACTGGCTGGGGTAGAACCAGTGAACAGGGGATCGTGGACGGCACGGACTCAGTGGGCAGAAGGGCCTGCTACCACGCTGTAGCTCTGAAACTTTTTCTCCAGAGATGCTGCCTGACCCGTTGAGTTACTCCAGCACTTTGTGTTTATCTACGGTATATATCAGCATCTGCAGTTCCTTTCCACACATTGACATGAGAGCTGTGTGGATCAGGTAAGGAATCGGATGAGGCCCAGGTTCAACTGTAATCGTATTGAATGGTGGAGCTGAATGTAAAGTTGAATCTGAATCTGATCTGATCTGATCTGATCTGAATCTGATCTGAGCAAGTGTAAGGAGCCACCTCACTGACTCCTGCTCCTATTCCTTATGTGGCATCAAAAGCTCTCTCACACTTAACCTTATTGCAAATACAAGTGCTGGTTGCAATTAACGTTGTGGTATCCTCAGATAGGGAAAGTATCTGCAGAAGTGTGAATGCTTACGTACTGTGATTGATAATGTGAGGACGGACACAAGAGGGTGAACGGAAGAAAACAAAAAAGAGTTTGTAGTAGCAGCAGGAGCAGCGGGGAGGATTTAAATGTCAAATCTAAAAGGGTTGCTCTTCCAAGCACAAAAACAGTACATAATTTATGGACTTCGAAAAAAAAAAAAACGCTGAGCGAAACTGTGGGAGCAGTGAAAGTGCACTGAAACTCCATTAAACGAGCGAGATGTCACCCGGTAAATGTTGGTTCCTTCCTCTAGTTCCACCTGGCCGAGCGTAATGAAGGAGACACAAACTCCTCTAATGTTCCAGAAGGCCAACGTATTTCTCTTAAGCAGAAGCACAGCACGTTGTAGGAAGCACTCACCCTGACAGACAATCAGTGCAGAGCAGAATAAGCTCATCGCAGCCTGTGGGGGAGAAACACGGTTCACTTGAGGCCCTTCACACGGCAGAAAGCCAGGGTGTCAAGGGCCCAGGGGAGGCGAGTAGGGTGGAGGGTGGCGAGGCGGTGCGGAGAGGTCTGCTCAGAAGATATCGAATGGAAGGCCTTGTGCTTGCAAGTGTTGCAGGAGCAATGCCGAACCTTAGGCTTACCTTATCATTCGGGATTAAATGATACGGAAAAAAACTGTCCAGTGGTGCCAGCATTAATCTGAATGGAAAACAGCAGGTACAAAAGAAATAAAAGCAAGAAAATGCTCCTCCAATTTGCTATCTAATTTTACAGCACAGCAGTGTTGCATTAATAGTGTGATGGCTTTATTCCGATATCTCATTAAGGTATTCCTGTGGGAAATATAAAAAAGCAATGTCTGCCTTTTTTTTATTTTCCGTTTTGAGGAAGCTGAGCTCGGATCTAATCTGCTCAAGTAAAAGAGTATCAAAGGGAAAGAAGAAAGCTATTTGAAACACTTCAGCAACTCGGGGTCTTTCTGATTGGAGAGCCTGGTGTGAGATGGCAGCTCGGAAATAGCTGTTTGTGGGGAGCGGGACAGAGACAGATAAGCTAGGCAGCCAGGAATGGGGCAGAGAGATATGCAATTACGTTGCCTTCATCAGCAAGATGAGGTCCACTGCTTCACCGAGGTCGGCCAGCTATTTGCACGAAAGCTCAGAAACGATTTAACCATCTGTGCAGGGTAAGTGGTGCACTTGGGAATGGGTTTAACCTGAGCATTGAACAATTGAGCATTGAGGAGGCTCGAGTTACCCCGCATGGAGGAGGTCCAACATTTCTTCCTTCTATTGTAACAAGGGAGATGAAACAGGCTGGGGACCATTACCTGCGGTTGTCGAGAATGGAAGGGCAACTCGGTGGAGGCCATTAGGATGACAAGTTTGGTGGGGTAGATGGAATCCAGAACTGGATGTAATTGCCACAAATAAATCCAGTCAGGAATTCAGCCAAACGTTCAATTTGTTTCCAGGGCTAGAAAGAGAGGTGGTTTGAAAGGGAATGCATATGAAGCCAGGGAGCAAGGAATGGTAGGCAATATATTGAGGGTGGATGGTGAAGATGAACAGAACTCCAGCATCAGTTTGTGTAGGAAGGAACTGCAGACGCTGGATTAAACCGAAGGTAGACACAAAAAGCTGGAGTAAGTCAGCGGGACAGGCAGCATCTCTGGAGAGAAGGAATGGGTGACGTTTTGGGTCAAGACCCTTCTTCGAGTCTGAGGAAAGGTTTCGACCCGAAACGTTACCCATTCCTTCTCTCTAGAGATGCTGCCTGTCCTGCTGAGTTACTCCAGCTTTTTGTGCCCACCATCAGTTTGTTGAGCCAAGTGGGCTGTTCCTCTGCAGTCTGTAGTTTGTTATACTATCTTCAATAACAGGGTACTGTACGCCCAACTTGATAGCAACATGAAGCCAAATATCCTCCAGTCAGTGGCAGACACAGAGCAGAAAATGGCTGGCAGAGATAATTATTTTTTTCAGCTCGGAGCATGGATTAAACCCAGTGAAATAACTCTGATGTAAAAACAAGGAGTACTCAACACGTCAGGCAGAGAGAGAGAGAAACAGTATTAACATTTCAGGTTGATGATCTTTCAGACTGCCCTGAGATAGTGAAGGGTTCTATAAAAATGTAGGTCTATCTTTTTATGCATCTTGTGTTTGTGCCAACTTGTCTCTTTATGGTGTATTAACTCCAGCAGAGTGTTCCACTTGAGTTCATAGAGTCATGCAGCATGGAAAATGGCCATTCGGCCCAATTTGTCCATGCCGACCAAGATGTCCCAGGAATCATCTTCTGTGGAATTTTAAAGAACTTGGCACAAAAAACATGACAAGAATCACGACGAAAAACATGACGACAATGTGGAATTCTCTGCCGCAGAAGGTAGTTGAGGCCAGTTCATTGGCTATATTTAAGAGGGAGTTAGATGTGGCCCTTGTGGCTAAAGGGATCAGGGGGTATTGAGAGAAGGCAGGTACAGGATACTGAGTTGGATGATCAGCCATGATCATATTGAATGGCGGTGCAGGCTCGAAGGGCCGAATGGCCTACTCCTGCAACTATTTTCTATGTTTCTTAGGGCCCAATGGCAAACTCAAAGACTTAAGGACATGGACCAATGCAACAACAAAGTTTCTCCAGCTCTGCCTCTCTAATAATAATAATAAATTTTATATTTAATGGGCGCCTTTCATACAAAATCTCAAGGACACCTTACATAGTAATCGAAATTAAAACATATAATCGGAGTAAAACAAGTAATTAAAGACATCACAATGACACAAATTAAAAACAGAATTCAATCCAAAAACAGAAAATCAAAAACACAGTGTGAAGAGAGAGCAGCGGCAACCAATTCGTGCCAGCGTCCACTCTCCCTTCACGGCAGCCATCTTGGACACAGACCTACAGGACTAGTTAGACCAAAAAAAAATCATCCCCCCACAGTGGATAGCACTGTGGAGGAAGGCACAATGTCCAGTCCCCACCCCATGTTCTAACCTGCACCTTCTGCCACTCAGAGGAGCCAGGGCAGGAGAGCATGACCACCCCCATCTCCAACAGGGATGCCGCACGATTGGCAGCCTCGCCAACAGTCTGTCTGTTTTTTTGTCTTTTTTAAATTATTTTTAGTGCGTTTTAAAAGTTTGTGTTAATGTTTTCTGGTTTGTTTTATGTGGGGGGGGGGAGGGAAATTGTTTTTCAATCTCTTACCCTGGCGGAGATGCGATTGTTGTCCGGGTCGTATCTCCGGTCGCTCTGCGGCCTAACATCGTGGAGCTGGAGGCCTTGCTCGGGACTGACTTTGAGCCCCACCGCGGGGCGTGGACTTACCATCTGAGCCGATTCCTGGCCTGGGATCAACGCTCCAACCGCGGCCTGCGGACTTTACCATCGAGAGCTCGCAGTCTCGGGAGAGGACGAGTCGGGAGCTCCAATGACGCAGAAGGTTCGACAAGTCCCGACGGGGTCAGATCGCTCGGCGCGGGAGAGCTGACATCCCCCCTGGTGCGAGAGCTTGATCGCCCCGATGCTGAGGGCCCGCCGCCGGCTACGGGAGTAAGATCATCCCGGCAACGGAAGGCTCGAGGTCCCCGAGATTGAACTTTCTTTCACCTTCCATCACAGTGAGGAATGTGGAGGAGTCACTGTGGTGGATGTTTATTTTAAAATGTATTTTGTGTGTTCCGTTGCTTTTTATTTGTATGACTGACTTGGCAAATGAAACTCCTCGTATGTTGCAAAATATACTTGGCTAATAGCGTATTATTGTATTGTATTGTGTTATTGTATTGTAAGTTGTCCTCCAAGTCACAATGCATCCTGGCATGGAAGTAATTGCCATTGTTTCCCCCCTGTCACTGGGTCTAAATCCCAGAGCAGCTGCTGGAGTCTACACTGGGACTTTCTCATGTGCACCAAGCAGAGTCCATATCATAAGTTCATAAGTGATAGGAGTAGAATTAGGCCATTTGGCCTATCAAGCCTACACCGCCATTCAAACATGGCTGATCAATCTTTCTCTCTTAACCCCATTCTCCTGCCTTCTCCCCATAACCCCTGACACCAGTACTAATCAATAATTTATCTATCTCTGCCTTAAAAATATCCATTGACTTGGCCTCCACAGCCGCCTGTGGCAATGAATTCCACAGATTCACCACCCTCTGATTAAAGAAATTCCTCCTCATCTTCCCAAAGGAGATGAAGAAGTCTGAAGAAGGGTTTCGGCCTGAAACGTTGCCTATTTGAAACAAGTTTATTCATGGATAACCCCTTGAGATGGACAGTCATCTCGTTTTCGTTGGGGGTCCAACATAGAACATACAGCACAAGACATAACATACATAGAGGCTCTCATTGACCCACCTACCCACACACCAATCCCAAAACCCCTCCATCCCCACTTGTTATAGTTTATAACAATTGTTAATTGGCTTTACATATCCAATAATAATAATAGTTATGTGTTACAGCATAATGTTGATGCATAATACCATATACCACCTATCATACATCGTACGTTAATACATACTATCAACATTATTACATGATATATTATTTCATGATATTGTGACATAATACAATATAAGACCTTGTTACACTATGCAATACAATAATACATAAGTGTAATGGCCATGCATATACAATAGTTATGCCAAATGATCACACACACAGAGCAAGCTAGATAAAGGAGCTCGAAGACTCTAATACTAGAAACAGGTACATGGTTTTATAAGGAAGGGTAAAAGTGTATTTTTAAATAGACGAAATGAGCTAATAGTTCTTATGGTACTAGGCAGAGTGTTCCAGTCAGAAGGAGCTTTGAAGTTAAATGCACGTCTCCCAATTTCTTTGTTAGTTCTTGGAATGAAAAAGAAGGGTTGCTGAATATGTCTTAGTGAATATGAGGGTGTGTATGGTGATAGGTCTTGTTTTAAATAAGAAGGGTAATTGAGATGGATGCATTTAAAGATGAACTGGATAGTGATAGCATCTTCGAGCGTGGGGGGATAACCAGTTTAGAGTTTCGTACATAGAACAGTGGTGAGTTATATATGGACACCTTAAAATAAATCTGCAAAGACTATTATAAACTACATTGAGGGGGATTCGCTCCATAGATGCTGCCGCACCCGCTGAGTTTCTCCAGCACTTTTGTCTACTTCCTAAAGGAGATGTGCCTCATGCTGTCATGAACAGCCTTGCTGGAAGGTGTAGAGACCTCAGATGGCCCAGGAGTAATTGCACTGCCCTTCTGACTCAAGCATGGGTAGTTACCATCAA
Organism: Amblyraja radiata; assembly: GCF_010909765.2. Classification (NCBI taxonomy): domain Eukaryota; kingdom Metazoa; phylum Chordata; class Chondrichthyes; order Rajiformes; family Rajidae; genus Amblyraja; species Amblyraja radiata. Next base: position 12,043,256 of record NC_045989.1, read on the forward strand.
GCTTGTCAACTTTTTCACACAGAGGGTGGTGGATATATGGAACAAGCTGCCAGAGGAGGTGTTCTGTTAACAGTTAAAAGACATTAGGACGGGTACATGGAGAGGAGAGATTTGGGGGGATATGGGTCAAACGCAGGCAGGTGGGACTAGCGTAGATGGGGCAGCTTGGTCAGCATGTGCAAGTTGGGCTGAAGGGCCTGTTTCCGTGCTGTACGGCTCTAAGACAATGCTCACCTCCCAAATAAACGTAAAAAGTAACCACAGGCAATCTTCATCCAGCAGAGCGGAAAAAAATCAAAGATTTTCATTTATTGTGGGAATGCAGAATATTATTGCTGTAATGTAACCTGCCCATTGGACACGGTTACTCGATATTAAATTAAACAGAAAGATTGATCTTGCAAAATATGTGTATCTTAATCAACGAGGGAGCAGTTGATGTCACATTATCCAGGTTATCTGGCCACAGGAAGAATTTCAAAATTAATTAACCACAGCTGCAGACCAGACTCTGTTCTCTGCTTTTCTTCACTAGTTCTCTATTTATTTTTTCTTAGCTAATGGCACGGTTTAAAATAACAGTTTTTATTTCAGTGTGGCAATTGTTTGGCATTCGGTCAGCGGTTTCAGAGAGCTGGGAAAGCTTATGATCTCTAATTGTGAGCAGTCAGTCTTTCAAATGGCAGTTAACAGCAATATCGATGCCATTGCATGCAATTCCAATTCCAAATTAAAGGCAGTTTGAAGCGTTATTGTTGTGGCAGTGTAAATTACAACTTGCTTGTGATGTTGCAGTGACTAGCGCCAATGGTTCAGTGGTTGCTGTCTAACCCCTGGGTCACAACCTTCTGCGGTCAACTCCAATTGCAGAGACATGAGCACATAAACCATGCCACTGCTCTAGAGTTGGACCTGAGGAGTTTGCTTGGAATTCCATCCCTGATTGCTAACTCAAGGTGCAGTTAGACACAAAATGCTGGAGTAACTCAGCGGGGTAGGCAGCATCTCTGGAGAAAAGTGATAGGTGACGGTTCGGGGCGAGACCCTTGTTCAGACTGAGAGTCAGTGGAAAGGCAACGAGAAATATAAACCGTAGACAAAAGTGCTGGAGAAACTCAGCGGGTGAGGCAGCATCTATGGAGCAAAGGAAATAGGCAACGTTTCGGAAGAGGAGGAGCCAGAGGGCTGAGGGAGAGCTAAGAAGGGGAGGAGACAGCAAGGGCTACAGGAAATTGGAGAAGTCAACTGGGGTGTACACTACCCAAGCGGAATATGAGGTGCTGCTCCTCCAATTTCCGGTGGTGCTCACTCTCGCCATGGAGGAGGCCCAGGACAGAAAGGTTGAAGAGTTGAAATGCTGAGCCACCGGGAGATTAGATTGGTTAATGCGGACCGAGCGGAGGTGTTGGGCGAAGGGATCGCCAAGCCTACGCTTGGTCTCACCGATGTAGATCTGCTGACATCTAGTGCAGCGGATGCAATAGATGAGGTTGGAGGAGGTGCAGGTGAACCTCTGTCGCACCTGGAACGACTGCTTGGGTCCTTGAATGGAGTCGAGGGGGGAGGTAAAGCGACAAGTGTAGCATCTCTTGCGGTTACAAGGGAAAGTGCCCGGGGAGGGGGTGGTACGGGTGGGAAGGGAAGAATTGACCAGGGAGTTACGGAGGGAGCGGTCTTTGCGGAAGGCAGACAGGGGGGGAGATGGGAAGATGTGGCGAGTGGTGGGGTCACGTTGGAGGTGGTGAAAATGACGGAGGACTATTTGTTGTATGTGACGGCTGGTGGGGTGAAAGGTGAGGACTAGGGGCACTCTGCCCTTGTTACAAGTGGGGGGGTGGGGAGAGAGAGCAGTGTTACGGGGTATTGAAGAGACCCTGGTGAGAGCCTCATCTATAGCAGGGGAGATATAGACCATTATATGTTTTACTCCCTCGCTCGTCAGCTGAAGTGAAGGGATTTTTATAACTTGTCAAGCTCAAACGCTCTGACACTTTCAACCACAGTCCGTCAAAGTGAAATACTCTGAAACACACAGCATGGTTTGATGCAGCATAGATTGATATGCTTTTTGCTTCATTAAACCTTGTTTATCCAAGCATTGGTAAGTTTTGTTGATTTGAGATACAAAAACATTGGCCAATGGTTCATTCAGAAGCAACCCCACAATGATTGCAGTCCCAATGGAACTGGCATTAGTATTGTTGGTCTATTATTGCCACAGACATCTTGATATAATGAAAACTTTGTGTGCTATCCCATCTAATCACACGATACATGAGTAGACTCAAGCCACACACAGTACAACGAGTACTGCAAAGAGAAAAAAGCTGCCAGAGTGCAGAAGATAATGTTACAGCACGAGTTTGTTACAGTTACAGAGGATGTTTTAGAGTTTAGAGGTGCAGCGCGGAAACAGGCCCTTCGGCCCACCGAGTCCGCACTGACCAGCGATCCCCACACATTAACACTATTCTACACACAACTTACATTTATACCAAGTCAATTAATCTACAAACCCGTACGTCTTTAGAGTGCGGGAGGAAACCGAAGATCTCGGAGAGAAACCCACGCAGGTCACGGGGAGAACGTACAAACTCCGTACAGACAGCACCCGTAGTCAGGATTGAACCTGGGTCTCTGGTGCTGTGAGGCAGCAACTCTGCGGCTACGCCACGATGCCGCCCACTACACAGGATGTGTAGATTTTTAAAAGCGCAACAGCTGCAATGAGGTAGGTTGGGAGGTCGGGGGCTTCACCCTTAGCGTATGGAATGTGTATCCATTCCACAACTTTATCGAATGTCCTGGTCTTCTTGCACTGATGTGGGTGGTTGTTGAGAGTAAGTCTGATGGCTAAATGGACAAGAAGGAGAAAGAAGCCTTATTGAGAAAGTTCCCCTTGCGGAAGAGTTCTCGCCTGCAGTCTGGATGATGAGGAAGTCTTCCTTTGAGGAAGTCTTCCTTTGAAGAAGGAAGTGATACAGATCACTGAATATTTCACCCTGGATAGGGTGTCACTGAAGTCCATAATCGGCCAGTGTTGAGGTGTACCCAGGGCTGCTCACACCGTTGTGGGTGATATAGGTACAGGATCAACACTGGTGACCCTACACCACAGCTACAGCTGTATGCTGCTTTATTTGTACTGAGGTACAGTGAAATTTATTGTTATCTACAGTTCCGTACAAGTATCGCTGTACGTATGATTTGGATGCAGACGACCCTGGCTCCAGAATCCTTGCTTACAAAAAATCTAAGGAAGGCTTGAAATTTTCAGATGATTCCCAGTCTCCAGTCTTTGGAGAAGTGGCTGAACCTGGAAGGGTGGTTCAGCCGACTCTATGGCTCTTCTCAACTTTTAATAGCACAACTTTCCCTGCCCACAACCTCACTTCCCACCCCAGCCTGATTGGCAAGGTGCTTTTCTTGATAGGTCAAGACATTAAGAGCAGGAAAGGTGTGCCAGAACTGTACACAGCAGTGGTACGTAGCCTACAGCTGGTGTCAGAGTGTGGCCTCCTTCTGGCCACTCCACCAGAAGACAACATACTAGCCCTGCGGAGGGTACAGAAGAGATTTACACCGATGTTACCAGGGCAGGAGAAACCTTGAAATATGAGCTGGAAATGGTGGTAGCACTCAGCAGGTCAGGCAGTAGCTACAGAGAGAGAAACACAGTTAACATGCCAGACTGAGGACCCTTTCATCAGATTGGGACAGAGATGTTTCATGTTGCAGAGAAGACAATAGACAATAGACAATAGGTGCAGGAGTAGGCCATTCGGCCCTTCGAGCCAGCACCGCCATTCAATGTGATCATGGCTGATCATCCCCAATCAGTACCCCGTTCCTGCCTTCTCCCCATATCTCCTGACTCCGCTATCTTTAAGATCCCTATCTAGCTCTCTCTTGAAAGCATCCAGAGAACCTGCCTCCACCGCCCGCTGAGGCAGAGAATTCCCCAGACAAGATGGAGGAGGATGGAAAGGACAAGGGGAATATCTGTGATAGGATGTGAGCAGGGTTGCCATGGTGATACGTGGTAGTCAATGGGATTATGACAGGAGTTAGAGAGTGATGTGTGGGAAGGAACTGCAGATGCTGGTTTACACCGAAGAAAGACACAAAAAAGTCTGAAGAAGGGACTCAACCTGAAACGTCACCCATTCCTTCTCTCCAGTGACGCTGCCTGTCCCTCTGAGTTACTCCAGCTTTTTGTGTCTATCTTCAGTTTAGAAAGTAATGATGGGGATAATGGAATGAAAAGGACTCAGCAGGTCAGAGAGAGGCCAAGCTACAAATCACAGACTGATGGCAGACAGCAGCAGAGCCCAGGTTCAATAAAGACTGACGTGTGAATGATCTGGACACTTCAGAGTCTGAAGAACAGCCCCGACCTGAAACGATGCCTGTCCATTCCCTCCATAGATGCTACCTGACCTGCAGAGTTCCTCCAGTGATTTGTGTTTTGTTCGGGATCCCAGCATCTGCAGTCTCTTGGGTGAATTATCTGCTTTTGTAGAAGTCAAAAGTGAGTCCGGAAAGCTGCAATGTGCCCAGACATGCTGTCTGTCAAGCGTATATCATTGTAACACTGCAAAAGGTCACGGACAGAGAGGTCAGAGTGATGAGGGAATTCATCACCTGCAGTTCCTTCTTGGCCCCCATTTACTAAACCCAGACTGTTAGGCTCAGGTTATTACAGAGGAAATGGAGAACTGATTTAAACATGGTGCATAAGACTATAAGTTTCCGAGACAGGTTCCACAGGAAGGGCACAATTTTCCTGGAGTAACTCAGCGGGTCTGGCAACATCTCTGGAGAACACATACAGGTGACGTTTGGAGTCGGGACCCTGAAAAACAACTTCAGGCTGGTTTTTTTTACACAGGAAGTACCTATTTCCTTAACATTGAGGTAATATAACCAGAAGGCATGGAGTTAAGTTAATTGGTGGAAGGATTGGAAGGGAGTGGATGGAAAATGAGACTGGCTAGGGGTCTGGGATTCACTGCCTGCGGGAGTGGAAGAGTCAGAAAGCCTGAGCATTGGACGTGAGAATGAACAGGCACTCGAAGTGCTGCAAGCCACTGGGGACTGGGATTAGTCGAAATAGCTCCTTATGTGGCCAGCATGGATTTGATGGGCCAAATGGCATCATGTGTGTCATAAATATCTTACGATTATCCACATCCTGGCTGGTGTTTCATCTCTCAGCCACGCATAGTTGGAAAGGAACTAATCTGCTGGCAGGGAATAGATGGAAAGGTCCTGCCCTGGAGGTGCAGCTATGCGTTTGGGGAATTCAGATCCCTGCTGCACCACGGTTGCTGTTGTCCAAGTCTGTCCCAGTCTGTCTCTCATTTTGTGAGAGGGAACGGAGTGAATTGCTGCCAGATTCCAGTTGCGGACTCTATGATCCGGGGCCAATTGGCTTTTCCAACCCTTAGTTCTTCAGCAACATGAAGCCACTTTCATCCTTAAATTTATTAATAATGAATTGTGACATTTGGTCGTGTAGCCCAATAACAGAGAGGTTTTTGGCAAGGCAGAGACGGGTGGTTTATTTATCTTGGCGTTGAACAGAGCAACCCTGTAACATAAGGAGCATTTTTTTCAGTTTGAGTCAATAGGAGACGACAAGTACGTTTTTCTAGAGCTCGTTTCAAAACGCAAGTTCAGTTTGCACCTTCTTCAAATGCAGTCCGGTACAACCCTGGGTGGCTGTAATCCAGCCTTAACATCAGGCTTACATCAAATCTGATGTAGAATCATTCTGTTCTCTAAACCCAAGCCTCTCCAAGCCCTAAACTATGCACTGGCAGATGAGGAGAAATATTTTTACACAGTGAGTTATTCTGTTCCAGAACACCCTGGCTGGAAAGGAAGATTTCAAATTTAGTTTCAGACGGAGCTTGGAGAGGTACTTGTAGGGGAAACATGGGGAAAGTTCGGGGGAAAGACTCTTTCAAAGACCAAGCAGAGCTGGAAGCAGTGGATGACCTTCATCTACTCCCAATCTACCTCCGATTTTGTGAGTCCTTTTTAATCAGTTTCAACATTCTCCTGCTTTTTAAATCCCTGCATTATCGTGCCTCTCTCGTTCCCCATACCTTTCTCCATTCTTTTACGAACGACTCCATTTTCAGCCACATGTCTGTCCCCATATTTGATAACTGTTTTCAGCTACATAAGACCCAAGCATGGACATCCCTTTCCTCCATCTCCCCACCTCTCTTTCACCTGTTAAGACGTTCCTTAAAGCCCCCTCTCACGGACCAGTTTTTTGACCATCACCCAGAAGGTGTTTTTTGTTGACTTGAATGTACTCAAGCCTGAGCAGATGTGAAAGGAACCAGTACAGGCTGCTACGGGTGTTGTGGGACCAATACAGGCAGGTTAGCAAGAGCAGGGCAGAGATAAACTTCAAGTGCTTTCACCCTGAGAGTTCGATGTTTGGTCTAGAGGGAGTTTCGGCCTGAGAGATGGATGTTTGGTCCACAGGGGAGGAGAACAGGCAAGGAAATGGTGAGGGCAAGAGATCAGCTGATTGAATGGGAGAGTAGGCTCAAAGGGCCGAATGGCCATATTGTCTGTTCTTGTGCTTCCCTTACATAGTAACATCATGATCTCCAAGCTATAAGGCAGAAGTGAAAGTTCTTTTTAGTTTCGTTTCGTTTAGAGATACGGCACAGAAACAGGCCCTTTGGCCCACCGAGTCCGCATCGACCCTTCCACTAGCAGTATCTTACACACTAGAGACAATTTACAATCTTTACCGAAGCCAATTAACCTACAGACTTGCAGAAAACGGAGCAGGTGGTCACAGGGAGATCATACAAAGTCCATAGTAGTCAGCGATCGACCCCAGTTCCCTGACACTGTAAGGGAGCAACTCTACCGCTGCGCCACCGTGCCACCCCAAAGTGTTGAGAATGATGTCCAGTTGTGTTGATTTGTCAACGCTGTAATCCCAATAAGTTGGTGCATTCACGGGTGACGTATTTTGGAGATCACGATCAGAGGGTAATGGTTTATCCTCTTGGCTTCCTATTGACAGAGGAACCTACCACAGCACCATGTAAATAATCTGCCAACCAGATGGATAGGAGCAACAGGCGCATTGGAACACCACTAACTACGTTCCCTTCCAAGGGGCACAACGTACCAACTCAAAGATGTATCTTAAAAGTGCTGGAGTAACTCAGCGGGTCAGGCAGCATCTCTGAAGAACATGGATAGGTTAAAGGGAAACGCCACCCTTCCATCTTCTACAGAGATGCTGCCTGATCCTGTGTCTTTTTTTGTAAACCAGCATCTGTAGCTCCTTGACTCTACTCTCAAGAACCTACAGTTGCTCTGACAATATCCCCGGGTGTGAACCCTGGATCTCCCTGCCCAAACCCAGTGTGGGAGCACCTGCAGCAGAAGGCACCAGCAATTCAAGAAGGCGGGTCAATCCCATCTTTGCAAGGGGGCGTTTACAGTGAACTTTGCCCTTGCCAGTATTGCCTTCGTTCCAGACACGAGAGTGGGATGGCCCACCTTATGGGCTCACAGGTTTTCACAGACTCCCAGTCTCCTGCCCATTGTACGACCATCCAGTCGCCAAAGAAAATTAAAAACACTCTTCAAAATGATGAATTGGCGATTACAAAGGTTGATTTTGTGAATGCGACCTCCTGGTGTGGAACCGTATGCAATGTGACTGTGTGTAAACTGGAGGGGCCAGCGTGTCTCATCATTCTGTGGGCAAACCACAGTGGGAGAGGTCGGTGCGGCGGTCGATGATGGCACCGGCCGACGGACAAGACGGACACGTGAAGTGGGGGCGTCGGCAGCGGTGAGGCCCCGGCGGTGGTGAAGTGGTGGCAGCGGCGAAGCCTCGCGACGATGGTGAAGCCCCTCGGCAGCGGCAATGCCTCGCAGGTCGAATCACGGCCAACGATCGATGAGAGCGAGGGGGCGGGAAGAGCCGCACGTCGGGGGGCCGCTGTGGGGGAGGGGAGGGGGGGGGAGAACAAAAGGAGGAGCTGGTGTACTTTGTAACTTTTGCTGCACCATAGGTGGCCACCATTTGTATACCTTGGGTATGCAAGCAAAGAATCTCACTCTGCCTTCCATTCCAACCATGGTGAATACATAGTTGTCCCTAATAAGTGCAGCCAACCTGCAAACTCTTCCACTGCCCAAAAATCCCGATACACTAAGCAAACAACTTGCAGGAGTGCAACAGTAATTTGCCCCCCTTGGAAGGCAGCCACTGCGAATGTATGGTTAACCCCTTCTCACAAGACTGCCTCGTGAGTTAATGCCAATTGCTTTAAGCTGATTAGCCACCACCATAAAACACCACACAAAGGAAGCGTGCAATCGAAGCAAACTAACCTGTGCTGGTCCCAACACAGTGTCTAATGACGTCGGTGGAATTGTTATCTGGAAAATGCTGAGAGCCATCGTTTATGATTTAATTCGAGATGTGGAAGCCCGCAGTGAGAGAGTTAAAATAGGATGCTGGAATAATCAGCCTTCAGGCAGTGCAAAGACAGCCAAGAACAACATTCCTACTGCTGTGTTCCCATTACTCGTGGCTGTGCCACTAACCAGTGTCTTTTCATAAACAGGGAATTTTAACACTGGATGCCTCTGGTTATAGTACATTGCACTTAACCCTTTCACCGCTGCTCCACTTCCTCCACACAGTGGGCACCAGAACATCAGCTTTTATTAAACGTCTGGGGTGTAATGCGAAGGGTGCATTCTGGTTGTGATTGTTTTACATGGAGAATATTAGTTTGAGATATTAAATATCACAGACAGTCACTCCTTGAGGACAGTTGGTACCTTCCTCACAGTAAAGAAAACAAATGAATCAGAAGGTTGTGTGTGTTTGAGTAACCAATGCCATTTCTTTATCTAAGAATGGAAATAGAGAGCGGCCCTGACCTACCTCATTGTAAACTAAATGCTATTCCCTTTATCCAGCATCTATACGCTGTAGGGGCTTGAATGTAATCATTTGTAGTCTTTCCGCTGACTGGACAGCATGCAACAAACAAGGTTTCCACTCACTGTACCTCAGTACACGTAACAATAAACTAAACTAAACTCAAAGAAATTGAAACAAATGACAGGCTGGTGAGCATCACGTCAGTGACGGGGAAGATACGAGTTGAACTTCGATGAAAAGAAGTCGATACAGGCACCATTCTGGAAGAGTAACATAGAAACATAGAAAATAGGTGCAGGAGTAGGCCATTCGGCCCTTCGAGCCTGCACCGCCATTCAATATGATCATGGCTGATCATCCAACTCAGTATCCTGTACCTGCCTTCTCTCTAACTGGCCTTTCACCTTGGGTAGCAGTGGAGTTGCTGCCTTACAGCGCCAGAGATCCGGGTTCGATCCTGTCTACGGGTGCTGTATGTATGGACTTTGTACGTTCTCCCTGTGACCAAGTGGGTTTTCTCCGGGTGCTCTGGTTTCATCCCACATCCCAAAGATGTGCAGGTTTGTAGGTTAATTGGCTTAGGTAAAAATTGTAAGTTGTCCCTATTGTGTAGGATAGCGCCAGTGTACGGGGTGATCGCTGGTCGGCGCGGACATTGGGTGGGCCAGAAGGGCCTGTTTCCACGCTGTATCTCGAAAGTCTAAAGTAAAGTTTTAGATGCAAAGTGATATTCCTGATCCAATGGTCCATCAATAGCCTAACATCCCCTGTAATGGCCTCATCAGGCTAGAGAGATCAGGGTTAATAGACTTGTGCAATGTAATGCAAGCAATCTGCAGAAAAGAACAAAGAGAATTATAGGCCAGTGAGCACCACATCAGTGGTAGAGATGTGATCAGAGAGGATTGCCAGGAATCAGATATGATAGTGGTCGCTAGAGTCATAGAGTGATACAGTGTAGAAACAGACCCTTTGGCCTAACTTGCCCACACCAGCCAACATGTCCCAGCTACACTAGTCTCGCCTGCCCATGTTTGACCCATATCCATGTACCTGTCTAACTGTTCACGAGGTTAATTCCCGGGAGGGCAGGACTGTCATATGTTGATAGAATGGAGCGACGGGACTTGAATACACTGGAATTTAGAAGGATGAGAGGAGATCTTATTAACACATATAAGATTATCAAGGGATTAGAAACGCTAGAGGCAGGAAACATGTTTCTGATGTTGGGGGAGTCCAGAACCAAGGGCCACAGTTTAAGAATATGGGGTAGGCCATTTAGAATGGAGATGAGGAAAAACTTTTTCACCCAGAGTGTTGTGAATCTGTGGAATTCTCTGCCTCAGAAGGCAGTGGAGGTCGATTCTCTGGATGCTTTCAAGAGAGAGTTAGATAGAGCTCTTAAAGATAGCGGAGTCAAGGGATATGGGAGAAGGCAGGAACGGGGTACTGATTGTGGATGATCAGCCATGATCACAGTGAATGGCGGTGCTGGCTCGAAGGGCCGAATGGCCGACTCCTGCACCTATTGTCTATTGTCTATTGTCTAAACTTTGGAATAGTCCCAGCCTCAAGATATAGTCCCAGAATAGTCCCAGTCCTAGACCGAATGGCCTAATACACTGGCAGCTCGTTCCATAACCCACCGCCCACTATGAAGCCTTTAGATAGGCACATTAACATGCAGAGAATGGGGGCGATATGGTTCATGTGCAGGCAAACAGAAATTAGTTTAATTTGGCATCAGGTTTGGGGCAGACATCGTGGACCTAAGGGCCTGTTCCAGTGCTTAATATTCCATGTTTAGTTTAGTTTAGAGATACAGCGATATAGCGTGGAAACAGTCCCTTCGCCCCCCACCCCCCAGCACACATTAACACTAGGAACAATTTTTACATTTACCAAGCTAATTAACCTACAAACCTGAACGTTTTTGGAGTGTGGGAGGAATCCGAAGATCTCGGAGAAAACCCACGCAGGTCACGGGGAGAACGTGCAAACTCCGTAAAGACAGTACCCGTAGTCGGGATCGAACCTGGGTCTCTGGCGCTGTATTCGCTGTAAGGCAGCAACTCTACCGCTGCGCCATCGTGGCCGCCCATGTTTTAGGTTCATGTTCATCGATCGGATCTTTTGCTTCTGAGAGACGTGAAACCCAGTTGTTATTTATCATGTGTTCCAAACGTCAACATGGGGCAAACTTTCTTTCCTCCTCAAATAGCTCCATCAAAAACCATTTTAGGAATCTTTGCTTTTTAAATTGCAGCTATTGAGGAGGAACAAAGTGTTCTTTTGTTGTTCTGTCGATTTGGAAATTGAGTGCATTTTTATAGCAGAAATCTATTAATCCTGACCTTTGTAGCATGATGCGGCAACTACAGAGGATGTTAAGCTATTGATGGGCCCGTGGATCAGGAATATCACTTAGCATCTAAAAGGCCAGATACAGATTGATGCCTTGGTGGCTTCTTTTCAAAGGGCTTCAACTCATATCTGATCTATGGACTTCCACCAAACCAGCAACCTAACAGTGAAGGAACTGCAGATGCTGGTTTAAACCGAAGATAGACATTGCTACAGAAGGCTGTGGAGGCCAAGTCTTTGGATATTTTTAAGGCAGAGATAAATAGATTCTTGATTAGTACAGGTGTCAGGGGTTATGGGGAGAAAGCAAGAGAATGGGGTTAGGAGGGAGAGATAGATCAGCCATGATTGAATGGCGTAGGAGCCTTGATGGGCCGAATGGCCTAATTCTTCCCCTATCACTTGTGAGCTTATAGACACAAAAAGCTGGAGTAACTCAGCGGGTCAGGCAGCATCGCTGGAGAAATGGAATAGTTGACGTTTTGGGTTCTTCTGAAGAAGGGTCTCAACTCCAAACATCACATATTCCTCTTCTTCAGCGATGCTGCCTGACCCGCTGAGTTACTCCAGCTTGTTGTGTCCCCCAGCAAGGTAACATGATGGATCAGATCTGCTGTGTAAAAGACAATGGGTCTGCTTGGCACATTGACTTCTCAAAGTGGAGAAGGAGTATTTGGGATGGTTTTAACAACCTCAAATCCATAGATTAGAGGTACAAAGGGGCCTGGTGTAAGAAGCAGAAGGGATGGATCACCTCATAAATTAGTCACCGCCTTCACCATCTGAGGAAGAGACTACACTCCTCACTTTGTCTTGGTCAGCCTCCTCAGAACCCACAAAGCTGGAGTGGGAGATACTCGACCTAAGTCCCAAAGGAAGGCATTACAAGATGTGTTTGCGCATTTGTGTGCATGTTCTCCTATGTTGGTGCGTGTGTGCTGTATAGCTGTGTATATTTAGGTATGTATATGTTGGGGAGGTATGAGTGTGTGCATTTGTGCGTGTCTGTGTGTGTGAATGTACGTGTGTGCGTGTGTGTGCGTGTGTGTGTGTGTGTGTGTGTGTGTGTGTGTGTGTGTGTGTGTGTGTGTGTGTGTGTGTGTGTGTGTGTGTGTGTGTGTGTGTGTGAGTGTGTGTGTGTGGCAATATGCTGTGTGTACGTGTATGTGCGTGTGTATGTGTATCTGTGTATCTATGTGTCTCTGTGTGGCAATATGCCTGAGTGGGTGTGTGTGCGGATGTGTGTGTGTGTGGGCATGTGTGTGTGTGCATGTGTGTGTGTGCGTGTACGTATGCATGTGCGTGTGCGTGCATGTGCGTGAGTGCATCTGTGCTCGTGTGTGTGTGGTAATATGCCTGAGTGCATGTGTGTGAGTGTGTGAGTGTGTGTGCGTGTGTGTGTGCATGTGTGTGTGCATGTGCGTATGTGTGTGTGTGTGTGCCCGTATGAGTGCGTGTGTGTATATGTGTGCGTGGCAATATATTTGAGAGCGTGTGTGCATGTGTGCGTGTGTGCGTGTGTGTGTGTGTGTGTGTGTGTGTGTGTGTGTGTGTGTGTGTGTGTGTGTGTGTGTGTGTGTGTGTGTGTTGTGTGTGTGTGTGTGTGTGTGTGTGTGTGTGTTGTGTATGTGTGGGAATTATACATCAAAAAGGAAATATCTATGCATTGGTGGGATTTCTGTGGAGATGGGGATGCCACAGACTAAGGGATGGTTGTAAGTAAAGAGAACCTCAGCAGTGTGGAATATCCATCATGATCTGTTTAAGCATTGTAAATTTAATGCGTCTCAAATTATTTTCACAAAATGGGAATGCTGCAACTCTTTTGATGCTACTTAAAAACCTTATAATTGCAGGTTCATGAGGCACATTAAAAATCATTGCAGGCACTGGCGTTGGATTATCAAGGAGCAGTGGTCAAATGAACACCTATTATCTGCCATCTCCCCCCAACCCCCGCCTTCATTAAAAAGGGATTTAAAAGTCATTCTTTTCTTCTTGCGTGCTGCAAATTAAAATTAATCAAGTGTTGAGAAAACGATAAAAAGTGAGGAGAGTTTTAAGATTGCTGGCTGCCTCTTAGACAACAGTTTCTCTGTGATCAGGTGTCTGGTCATTTGATGAGAAGAGTCAATCTACCCAAACAGCGAGAAATTGTCTCATTAATTTATTCCGCAAATATTATACCGCAGACTGCTAAATCATTTTCTCCCTAGTTGAACAAAGCTCGGCTGATTGGTAAAGAGTGCCTCAGCTCCACAAGCTTCATCTACCGTTCAATTTGATCATAACTGATCTGCATTTTAGCCCCAGAGGGAGGCCAGGGAGTGCCCATGGGGAGGGAAATTGGACAACGTTTCATGTTGAAGAGCTTACACCAGCATTGGGGAAAGGTAGACAAAACATAGGTGTTAAGATGATGAGAAAAGTGGGGAGGGAGGAGAGAACTAGGGGGAAACAGAGAGTAAAGGCCCTGTCCCACTTGCCTATTTTTTCGGCGACTGCCGGCGTCATATCAGTGTCGCCAAACGATTTTGAACATTTCAAAATCCAGCGGTGACAAAAAAAATGTTGCGACACTTGAAAAAACACCGTGCGCCAATACGTCGTCACGCCGTGTCACCGCCGCATCACGCCGCAAAATTTTCGGTGACCTGATACGTCAGTCAATGATGCCGGCAGTCGCCGAAATAAATCGCCAAGTGGGACAGGCCCTTAATGAAGATGATTGAAGACAGAGTGGGTGGCACAATGTTAGAGCCACTGCCTCACAGCGCCAGAGACACAGGTTTGATCCTGACCTTGGGTGCTGTCTGGGTGGAGTTTGCACGTTCTCCCTTTGACTTTGTGGATTTCCTTCCTGGGCTCCAGTTTCATCCCACATCTAAAGATGTGCCGGTTTGTAGGTTGTCTGTAAATTGCCCCTTGTGTGTAGTGGGTTAACAAGTGTGAACGGGTGATCAATGGTCGGCATGGACATGGTGGGCCAAAGGGCCTGTATAACTAAACTAGAGATAGAAAAGCTCCCAGTCAAGAGAGGAGCAGAAGGTGTTGAAAGGGGAAGAGAAGTGGAGGTGAATTAGCAATGACTCACTCCTTTCCCACCATGTAGCCACAACGAAACTAATTACTCTTAGATAGACACAAAAAGCTGGAGTAACTCAGCGCGGGACAGGCAGCATTGCTGGAGAGAAGGAATGGGTGACGTTTCGGGTCGAGAACAGTAATTGTTCTTGACTATTTTCATCAAGGTCTACACTGCGGTTCACCTCCAAACAACACCAACAGCAATGTACATGTACGTGACACCACCAAACGTGTAAAACACCTGAAGAAGATTCCCGGACGTAACCAGACAAAGGTTGACACCTCGCCAAAAAAAACAATGGGAGAATTTTGTGAAAATGATCTTCGCTAAAAGAACATTTTGTTCCCAACTGCTTATTAAATAAAAACATTTATTTAGGAGTTAATGATATTGTTAATTGTACAAATAAATGTGTTTTTAATTCAGAGGGGGAGTGAGGGGTGCAATATATTTTGGGTGGAACCATGTTACGTGGGTGAGAGAGTCTAACAGTAGGAAGTTAAGAGAGGTTAAAAAAACATTTGGACAGGCACATGGATAGGAGAGGTTTAGAAGGATATGGGCCAAACGTGGGCAGTTGGGACTAGTGTAGATGGGGCATCTTTGCCGGCATGGGCAATTAGGGCCGAAGGGCTGTATGACTATGACTCTGTGGACATCGTCTCAGCATTTGAGTCACGCAAAAACACTGTTCTTACATTATGTATAAGCATGGCAAGGTCATCATATGCAAAATCCCACAGCTTGTTTTGTTTATATACTAGACTAAGTAGGACCCGTTGGGTCCAATGTTCATACGGGAGGGCTGGACCCCCAATGCAATATTCCACCTCTCCACCAATTCCAATATTGGTATCCAGGTAGGGGGGTGAGGGGGCTTTCTGGAGCACTATGGATGTTGTGGGCCCAAGGGACTGGTTTCCAGAGGGCTAGTATGGACATTGTGGGCCGAATGGATTCTAAGGCTGGCAGCTCAGTCACTCAGGCCTGGTGGGCTGGCAGCTCAGTCACTCATGCCTGGTAGGCTGGCAGCTCAGTCACTCAGGGCTGGTGGGCTGGCAGCTCAGTCACTCAGGGCTGGTGGGCTGGCAGTTCAGTCACTCAGGGCTGGTGGGCTGGCAGTTCAGTCACTTGTGGCTGGTGGGCTGACAGTTGATTGACTCACGGCTGGTGGGCTGGCAGTAGATTGACTCACGGTTGGTGGGCTGGCAGTAGAGTGACTCACGGCTGGTGGGCTGGCAGTAGATTGACTCACGGCTGATGGGCTGGTAGTTCACTCACGGCTATTCCTTGAAATTCCATTTCAAGCAAGATTTCAGGTCACCAAATTCATGGTGATTGACAGGCGAGAGGACCAATAAGCTGATCTCAAGATTTTTTAACATTCATAACTTTTATATTTTTCATCGATCGGAAAAATCCTCGGGGCTGCTTCAGCGGAGGACTGTGAGCAAGATGGCCAAAAATCATAGCGATATATGATAGCTTTTTTTCTAAAATCAATATACAGCGCAGACAGGAAGTGGTCAAGATGAGACTTTTAGTTATATAGATTTATAATAATAATAATAATAAATTTTATTTAATGGGCGCCTTTCAGACATCTCAAGGACACCTTACATAGTAATCGGAATAACATATAATCGGAATATAACAAGTAATAAAGACATCACAGAGACACAAATTAAAAACAGAATTTTCCATACTCTTTTCCTCTGAAAATTAGTATGTGAGCACTCTTCATACAAACACATGATCATTATTCAGTCTGGCCTCCTAGCTTGCGTTAACCTTCTCATCCAATATACCAATCTCCAGCCTTGAACCGGGGAACTTGCAACCTCTTGGATTAACTCCCTGCTGCTCTGTGACGTCAGGGAGGGAGTCTCTGTCACATTTCACTTCACAGTGTTCGGGTATGTCCCTTGCAGCAGCAGACAGAAATGACCCAACACTCGGGCAGGATCTGTGGGGAAGAACTGCAGAGTTAGCATTTTTAAACCACCGATCCTTCAGAATGCATAGTCTGCAGTCAGTCTTTTTCTCTGTGGTTACCTTACCTTATTTCTGGGCTGCTGGGTGGGACTACCTCCCTAGTGTCCTGTCCCCGAATGCCATACTTGCTCCTCAGTCTTATGCCAAAGGTTTAAGGTGAGGGGGAAAGATTCAATAGGAACCCGAGGTGTAACCTTTTCACTCAAAGGGTAGTAGACGTACGGAACGAGCTGCCGGAGGACGTGGTTGAGACAGGTACTATTGCAACGTTTAAGAAACATTTAGACAGGTACATGGATAGGACATGTTTAGAGGGATATGGCCAAATGCAGGCAGGTAGGACTAGTGTAGATGGGCATATTGGCCGGTGTGAGCAAGTTGGGCCAAAAGGCCTGTTTCCATGCTGTAAACTAAAAGATAGTCAATCTTACTTTGTTGAAATGCTTTTTTCATTGCCTTTTTGCTTTAATTGCAGCCTGTACTCCCATGTTTAAGATGGACTGCACTAAAGTCAATTATGTGTGAAGGTGATGAAACATAAACAGCCGAGCTGCGCTGAGATCAGTGGGAGGGAACATCTGCCTTGTCAAGGTCTTCTCTCTAAAACCCATGCAGATCTCCCTGCTGCTCCACTGGGTACAGGATGGTGCAGAGGGAGTAATGCATGTTAGATGTTGGTGCATCACGCAAAACAAACTCAAATAAGTGCAGAGTGAACTGTGCAGGAAGGAACTGCAGATGCTGGTTTACACCGAAGATAGACGCAAAATGCTAGGGTAACTCAGCGGGACCGGCAGCACCTCTGGAGAGAAGGAATGGGTGATGTTTCGGATCGAGACCCTTCTTCAGACTCTGGGGAGAAGGAGACAGAGATAAGGAAGTGTAAGGTGTGAAAACGGGACATGGAATGGGATGCAGCTCAAGGAAAATGCAAAACAGATCATTGTTAGCTAGGAGAAGTTGACAACGAAGCATACAGAGATAACATTTAATCAAGGGTATTGATTAGTCAGACTAGTTGGAGAACTAGGAAGGGGGAGGGATGGAGAGAGAGGGAAAGCAAGGGTGACTTGAAGTTAGAGAAGTCAATATTCATACCACTGGGGTGTGAGCTGCCCAAGCGAAATATGAGGTGCTGTTCCTCCAATTTGCGCTGCGCCTCACTCTGACAATAGAGGAGGCCCAGGACAGAAAGGTCAGTATGGGAATTGGAGGGGGGGTTAAAGTGTTTAGCAACCGGGAGATCAGGTAGGTTGAGGCGGACTGAGTGGAGGTGTTCAACGAAATGATCGCCAATCGGTCACTTGTTGGACACTAGCCTTGGGGAGATCGACTCAACTCTTCCACTGTACGTTCTGTCATTGTACAATATAAGAACATTCATGTAGTATTGGGGAATGAGCATCACAGGCCACATTTGCTTTGATACACAATATTCAATCATATAATCAAACAGTGTTGATTCCTGGAAATTCCCATTGTTGGAATGTCGGAATGACAGGCTCTAGGATTGCCGGTGATGGCTTGTGATCTATAATGGGAACAATGGGTTGTCCCAGTAGAAAACGATGGCATTTCCTCCTCCTAAAGATAATTGCTGCCACATCCTTCTCACTCTGCACGTAGTCCACTTTGTTCAGAGTAAATGCAACAGGCTCATTGTGATCCTAGAACGTCTCATCATATCTTAGCAGACCATCAAGATTCGCGCCGTAAACCGCGTCTCCGTTTATCAAACGCTTCAATTTCACCAAAGACAGACACAAAAAGCTGGAGTAACTCAGCGGGACTGGCTGCATCTCTGGAGAAGAGGAATAGGTGACGTTTCGGGTTGAGACCCTTCTTCGGACTGAGAGTCCGGGGGTGGGGAAAGGGAAGTGAGAGACGTGGATGGTGATATGGAGGGGTGTCGATCAAATGGATGAAATATATGCAAAAAAGTAACAATGACAGGCCACTCTCACAACTTCCTGTATCACTGGGTCAGGAAGGATTCTGGATTAAACATTGAAACCCCCTCTTGGGATGCTCAGCCTCCGTAGTTGTTTCAGCTGCCAGGGCTCCAGAGAATGGAGGATAAGGGGTTGAAGCCACTCATGCAGCTCCTATGGATGGAGATGCAACACCGCTGGGTGTAGGAAACTGCACCTAGTCCAGCTCCACATCCTGTGGTGACGGTGTGAGTTTCATGTTTCCTGCACAACACATGAAATAACCACCGCAACATCTGTAGTGCTGAAGAGATCACATTGCTTGTACAGATATTTATCTAGGACTGTTTGTGATGGACGTAAATATCCTGGGGAAAGATATAATCTCCATACAATAACTCAGGGCAGGAATATAACTGAGAGGTATTGATAGTGAAGTAACGATAGTTGTTTGTGTGGGAAGGAACTGCAGATGCTGGTTAACACTGAAGATAGAGACAAAATGCTGGAGGAACTCAGCGGGTCAGGCAGCATCTCTGGAGAAAAGGAATAGGTGACGTTTCTGGTCGAGACCCTTCTTCAGACTGGCCTGGTCATCAGTTTGCAGACATCAACCAGTCAATCATTAAATGGCAATATTATCATCCATATCCATGATGCATTTGACCTCATTTGACCAGCATTTCCCGAAGGCTTCCAGAGTTGCCGTGGACATCATGTGTCCCCCTCGCTGGGGCCACAAGCCGGCATGGACAAGGGCCCAGAGGAGGGCCATAGAGACAACTTGGGCAGAACCCTCGACTGCCCGCTGCCTGCACCCATGAATGGCCTTCTTGGTCATTAATCTCCAACAGGGGCTGCAACCTCTCACACTCTGTAGACACAATGAACACGCTGTAGAAATAACAGGCGGCTGGCGAGTCCGTGAACCGACTTCAATATCTATTACCACGTGACTGCTCTGTGCAACACGCTCCACCCTAACTAACACTCCGGTGTGTGCTATTTATGCTTGTGTGTGGTTTTTACACTCTGGTGTGTAAATACACCATTTATACACATGGATGTGTTATTAGTCTATCTCTCTCTCTTGTGATTTACACACATGAACATTAATACTCCACACTGGAAAGTTTATCAGGTGTGAAAGACATGAAGGATACGTCAAGTTAATGGGGGAATGGGGCAGATGGGATTGCTCGGAGGGCTAGCATGGGCTCGATGAACTGAATGGCCTCTTTCTACACTGCGTTGCAGTTATGAGAAGAATCTCATTGCAGGCAGAGTCAGACCCACCCTCTGCTGCCTTGCCTCGCTGCACAGACCCTGTTCAAAGCCCAGTGCCGTGAGCCACAGAAGGGAGGATGTGGAACGCTGTAAAGTGCTTCCCTCCTGGTTACCTCCCTGTCTATTTATCCCTGGGAGCCGGCAAAAGACAGCTAATGCATTCAGATACTCGGACAAAGCAAGTGGCAGAATTAGCCACAAGGGCTTTATAAACTGGAGAAGTGCCATTAAAAACTGTGCCTGTGCAATGAAAAAGCTTTTATGATGCTGTTAACCTCTACCAGCAGCCAATGAGATGGCCCAGAACTCTCCGTTTCTCCCATTATTGGCCGTTTATCTGTGTTATACTTGGAGGTCAATTGATTTGCCGTACATAGCAGGTTGGATTGCAGTGTAAAGAGTCTTGTTCATTTCACAACGGTTTCTCTCTGTGTCGTTCCTTACTCTACCAGTAGGTGGGAAGAAAGGGTTTTGGTCTCAAAACACTGCCTCCATTCCCAGCAGCAACATGCAGAACTTGTGAATGAGGGACAGACATGGATCACTCAGTCCCTTGACCTGATCCACTGTGTATTGTGACCGAGATGGAGGTGGGGGAGCGGAAGAGAAAGAGAGAGAAAGAGAGAGAAAGAGAGAGAAGGAAGACAAGCGAAAGAGAAAGAGACAAGAGATAGAAGTAAGATCGAGCGCGAGGCCTCTCTATCCTCTCGTATCGATCCGAGCGCTTGATCTCTCTCTCTGCTCTCTCGCTCTCTCTACTCTCTCCGTCTTCTTCTCTGTCTCTCTTTTCTTTTCTTTCTTTCTTCTCTATTTCCTCTCTTTCTTCTTCTTGCTTTCTTTCTCTTCTTTCTCTTTCTCTCTCTTCTTCTCTCTTTCTTCTCGTTCTTTTTTTTCTTCTTTCTCTTTTTCTCTTTCTTTCTTTCTTCCTTGTCTCCTCTCTCTCTCTCTCTCTCATCTATCTCTCATCTCTCTCTCTCTCTCTCATCTCTCGTCTCCTCTCTCTCTCTTATCTCTCTCTCTCTCTCCTCTCTCTCTCTCTCTCTCCTGATGCTTCTACGATCATCTCTCTCTCTCTCTCATCTCCTCTATCGCTTCAGATAGATAGGCCGAATGGCCTTCGAGCCAGCACCACCATTCAATATGATCATGGCTGATCATCCAGAATCAGTACCCTGTTCCTGGTTTCTTCCCATAAACCCTTGATTCCGTTAGCCCTAAGAGCCACATCCAATTCTCTCTTGAATAAATCCAGTGAATTGGCCTCCACTGCCTTCTGTGGCAGAGAATTCCATAGATGCACAACTCCCTGGGTGAAAACGTTTTTCCTCAATGATGGAGCAACGATTGTGGATGATCAAGAGGCCAAACTAGGAGGAATGCAGAGAGTTATGGGGCTGGAGGACATTACACAGGCAGGACAATGCGACCTCGACACGCTTTAAAGACAACAATGAGGATTTATGTCTTGGACACCAGAAGGCTGTGACAATCTCCAAGGGCATGGTGACATCCCAGGCAGCTCCAATGGTGTGGGATTCCTCGGCACTGCCACGAGGTGAATGGGGAAAGCTGACCAGATGTGGATTGTGATGGATGTCTTCGTGTTTCTGCATCCAATTTCAGTCTTCCCACGATGTGCTTTTCGAGTGGTTGTGTACGTCTTTATTAAGTAGAGGGCGCGGAGCAGCCAGCTGGCATATCACAAGCAGAATTTGTCGATGCAATTCTGTTATCAACATATTTCCTCACTAGAGTTGGCATTATATCGCTAATCATCCAGCACTTCCTTCCTTATTGAATCAACATTTAGCCAAGTGTCTGCAGAGGATCCTCATATTCATTGACAATTCAAGATGCGAAACATAATTTAGAAAAATTACAATCAGATGATAGATGGAGATGTTGATGATTAATAAAGCAAAGCCAAAACTCTGCTAAACAATGTTTACCCTAAGTATTTTTCTAACAGCAAGATCCTTGCTCAAGTAGCTTCATAAATCTTGATTTGATTAATTTTTGAATGCAGCTCTTGCTTCCTGAGGTTCATTGGATATAAACGAGAGAGATTCAATCATCTGATTTTAACTCATTTCCCAGAAGGAATCTCTGACATCCCACCCGGTGGTGTGATCCATCCAAGGTGTTCCACAGACCTTTCTCAGGATCGATCCTGAAGTCCACAGCTGACCAGGGAATGATCCAACTACATTCCGGTTCGTAACTTTAGTTTAGTTTAGTTTAGGCCCACCGAACCGCACCGACCAGCGATCCCTACACATAAACACTATCCTACACACACTAGGAGCAATTTACAATTATACCAAGCCAAGTAGCTTACAAACCTGTACGTTTTTGGAGTTTTTGGGAGAAAACTGGAGAAAACCCACACAGGTCACGGGAAGAACATATAAACTATGTATAGACGGCACACGTAGTCAGGATCGAACCCGGGTCTCTGGCGCTGTAAGGTAGCAACTCTACCGCTGCGCCACCTTGCCACCTGCAAACATGGTACACAGGGTGTGTGATGTGGGCCCAAACCCTCAATTCTGATGCCATTATAAGTCACCTGATTTCAATGGCCAATGGCACTGGACCAGCAGCCAGTGTCCTGGATGTAGATTCATAGTCATCCCACACGGGAGCTGAGGTATTTAAATTCAAGTAATTAAATTAATGCGGAGGGGAACAAAATGTTGGAGAAACTCAACGGGTCAGATGGCATCTGTGGAGGGAAATGGACAAACAGCCTTTCAAGTCGGGAGCTTTCTCCAGACTGATGGAGCAGAGGGAAGTATTTGTTAGAACGAGGCATGGGGAAAAGGTGGGGCAAGAGCTGGCAAGATCGGTGGGTCCAGTTGAGGAGGGTTGATTGGCAGCTAAATCTGGGGGAGGAGAGCGGTAGAGATAGCGACCAAGCCTGCAACCGATAAATGGCGAGGATACGAGGATGCAGATAGTGGAATCCGATAAGAAAAGAAGGTGGGAGTGAAATATAGAAGCCTATATAGAGGGAGGGATGGTGCTGATGCTGCCTGACCCACTGAGTCTCCCCAGCACTTTGTTTGCATCCAGCTATCACTTGCTAGTTCTTGCCCTCACCTCTATACACCAATCTTCTCCCCTTGACTCCATCAGTCTGAAGAAGGGTCCAAACCCAAATCAGGTCAAGTCAAGTTTATTCGTCACATACACATACGAGATGTGCAGTGAAATGAAAAGTGGCAATGCTCGCGGACTTTGTGCAAAAAGACAAGCAAACAAACAACCAAACAAACTACAGACAGAATGGAACAGAAACACATATTCTTTTACATATTAAATATTGTGGGCGGAAGGAAAAAGGGAAAAAAACAGCAATTAAAAAAAAAAAAAAGAAGCAGTAGAGTGGTACAGTAAACATTAGTCCCTGGTGATGTAGCAGTTTACAATCAGTGAATCAGTGGAGCAGCAAACAAGCGGCCCGAGAAATGGATTGAAGAAAAGTCTTGACCCAAAACATCGACTGTCCATTCCGTCCACAGATACTATCTGAGAACATCTGTACAGTCAAAGAACTGTAAAAGCTGGTTAAGATAGATAGATAGATATAATTTATTGCCACACAGCCAGGCTGGTGGAAATTTGGGTTGTCTGCAGCGATACAATAATAAAGAACACACAACCACAATAAAACTGTAACACAAACATCCACCACAGCATTCATCACTGTGGTGGAAGGCACAAAATTTGGCCAGTCCTCCTCCATTTCCCCCCCGTGGTCAGGACCAGAGTCCAGAGTCAGTCCAGGATCGGCTCTTCCTCACCAGAGACCGCGGCTTTAGATTGTTGTAGGCCGCAGGCCGGCGGTCGAGATTTAAAGTCCCCGCCGCAGCCAGAAGCACCGTAGACTGCAGGGCCGGCGGTCGAAGCTCCCCTCCAGGGGTGATGGTAAGTCCATGCCGGACCCGCGGTAGAAGTCGGCCGCGGGCCGGCAGTGATGGCTTCTTCTTCCCCCGGGTCCCCAACGTGAGATCCCGGGCTGTAGACGCCGCACCAGCTGGAGCTCTGCAGACCGCGGCTTCAGGCTGCGACTTCAGGCTGCCGGCTGCCCCGGGCCAGCGAAACGGAGCGCTCCCCTCCAGCGAGGGCTCACCCACTCAGCGACCAGAGTCCACGCTGCGCCCGCCGCTGAAGCCCCGGGCACGTCTCCGGGAAAGGCCTCGCCGATCCTTGATGTTAGGCCACGGGGGAGGCGACCTGGAAAAAGTCGCCCCTCCATGGAGGAGGCAACCGAAGCGGTTTCCCCCTCACCCCCCCCACACCACCCCCCACACAAGACACACAAAGAAACATTAAATACACACTTTAAAACATACTAAAAAAATTAAAAAAAGTTGAAAAACTGACGAGCTGCATGACATGGCTGCTGCCAGAGCAGCGCCCCCCCCTATCCGGAAGGACTGAGGAAGGACTGAGGAAGGATCACAGAAGGACTGAGGAAGGATCTCAAAGAAAGTCCGAAGAATGTCTTGACCTGAAACGGCACCTATCCATGTTCCCCAGAGATGCTGCCTGACCTGCTGAGTTACTGCAGCACTTTGTGTACTTTTGTCTGAGAACCCGTTGAGTTCCTCCAATACCTTGTGTTCTGCTTAAGATTCCAGCGTCTGCA